>NW_024088103.1:0-626 GCF_009730915.1 Dioscorea cayenensis subsp. rotundata
ACAGTAGAGTGAAGCATTGAAGTAATCCTTAGTATCCGGGGCTTAATTGTGATTAGGGTCTTTCACCGGCTCAAAGGGTTAGATCTATGTTAGAATAGGGTTTATCACTTGGAGTCCCTAGAGCTTTAAGCAACTTTACACAATGTTAGGTGTTGAGATTGAGTGATTTCACACGGCCTATGTAAGGGTTAATCACATTGACTTTATGTTTGGGACCTGTATTTCGAGTTTCACAACTCATTAAGCATCGAGTTGGGAGACATAATAGTTGGTTTTGCACTGAAGCAATAGTCCTAGGGAGCAATGTTGGTGCCCACTTTCTATCGATTGCCTTTCCTCTCATTTTTATAACGTCTCCCTTTCTTGTTCTTTTTATTTCTTTTCATATTGATATTGTTCACACCACTATCGATCCATCTTCACTATAGTTAAATAGCAATCCTTGTGTTTTACGATCACTATCATAATAGATCGACACCCCATACACCATGGTATTATTAATTCAACAAACGTCTGCACAATCTGCACAAGGCGTTTGTCAAGTTTTTGTGTTGTTTGGGAATAGGTATTTTGGAAACACTTTGCACTGCTATTTAGCCAATCATCACCTATTATATTTCACACTT
>NW_024088104.1:0-28750 GCF_009730915.1 Dioscorea cayenensis subsp. rotundata
AAGCATGTATTGCTGCCGCACCGCCTCCTCTTTCCCGATGTGCCTAGCATCCTAGCATATTTTATACAATCAGACAAGATGGTTGGCAAGCAATGGCCATGCTTTCCGATCACCAACGATTTTACGCCCGGCTTGATGTTGATCCATCATACTCATCATGGACTTGAAACAACATTTTTACAAGCTTCTTGCTCACCACACACTGAGGATCAGTCCATCCAAAGATGGTCTCCTAATGAGAAAAAGACAATAAATAAAAGGGTCTTACAAGTTTCAAAACATGTATTTGACGGCCTACAGATGGCTTCGGATAATGCAGTGATCGCATGATGAGGACCAAGCTTAAAGAGAGTAATGAATGCCTCGATGATCCAAACTACCAATCGCCCACGGGCTCTTTTCTCAATGGCCGAATCACTGATGAGAGCTTAGCCCCTTCCTAGCCCGGTCTAGGGTTAGTAGAACCTCTATGCCATTTTGCTTCTTGAGTCTTTTCCTTTCCCATATCAAGACAAGAGGAGATCATCTAGGCCACTATGGGATTGATTGTCCACTAGATTCTAGGAAGAATTGATCGATAGATCATCGCAGCATCCACTATGGATTTTTAGGGTCGATACGAATCATCCTACTGCCGGAAGTTTGAGACTTGTAAATCACTGATATTTTCTAAGCCCATTTCAACTAGTGTAGATTTTACCGCTTTATGTATGTTCGACATCAGGTTATTGACGTATTATGATATCATTTTCTCTTGTCTAAGTTTGGGAAGATAGTTGCCACTTTTATGGACGTGGGACCTCTTGATAGTGATGCTGAAGGATCGCGAGACTTGGAATCGCTACAAGGAGCGCTATAGAGGCGACATGCCCTAAAGTTCCTAACTCAATCCTTTTATAGATCTTTTGAATGAACCAATTCACGCTTAATGAATTCAAAGTCCTCCGGCCAATCTTTTCTAATTCAAAATGACGAAACGCCCCCATCTCGACCCACTCAAGATCCAAAGGTGGGAGGCATCCAAAATATGCCACCGAATCTTGATTTATGAGCTTGAGCATTGCAACGATTGATAAGCCGCTTTGGCGCTAGTCATCTCGTCGAAGGATTCCAACATGAGAATAACTAGCTTGTTGGCCTTCCATGTTCAATGCTATTAAGAACTTCCGTCTTATAGATATAGAATTGAAAGCCTTCATCCTATTCCGCCTAAGCCTCGCCAATCGAAAGCAAATTGAAGAGGTCCTCTATTCAAGATCGCAAGGAGCCATAAAAGGTGCTCAATGAATAGGTGCAGTCACCTTTGCTAGAACAGAAGTCAACAATCCACTAAAAGGTGAGGGTCCTTCCTTCCAATCCATGTCCGAGGACGGGCCATCTCCTCGTCTCCCTATTGTTCTTCGCCACCATCCGGAGACTTTTTGGTTCTTTAGTGGAGGAGATCGCTCACATCCGCTTTAAGGCCATATAATGGAATGGACCTAAGATCAAAGAGCTGCGTTCACTCGGCAAGCGCGAGCCTCATAGTTATGTAAGTGATATCCCCAAGAATCACTCTAGTAGGAATCGTCTTTGAGACTTTGGGAGAGTATCACCTACTACGCCATTAAGGGGTCTTAAAAATGTTTCTTACAAACATTCTAGACAATAAAAAACAGAGCAAAACCAACGGAACATTGTAGGCCAGTGATCCGCAAGATTCATCCAAAAAGAGGCTTCTTCATTTGGCTTCTCCATCCTTGATACAAGACAAATTTTAATAGCAATTTCAAAAAGACAAGACATACCTTATCTAATGAATGGCATGCTTGAAGTCCATCCTACTGCCAAGCTGTATCCAATATGCCTTTCTCGCCATTACCACACTTTGGTTAAATAGTTGCCCACCAACGTCACCGCCTCGACCAAGCCTAGCAAAAGACGTTGCCCAGCCAAGGACCTTCTCGGATGCTGGTGGCAAGAAATAGCCGCCTACTATTTGTTATTGCAAATGTAGATGACCCGGAAGAAGAGCCATCATCGTGATGATAGACCACTTACTGTAAGAAAATAGAATTCTGACGATGAAAATCATAGGGAAAATCACCAATAGGATACTAAAAGACGTAATTATAGCACTCAAAAATTGCTCCTCGATAGAAAGAAGGATTTTGAAGAAGGCATTCAGATCATTATCAGAGGGTGCCTTACCAATGAATCCACTTACCTCGGACTAGAGGGAGACTAAAGACATCTTTCTTACTTTTTAAGAGAATTGGTAGGATGCTCCTCCTTTCCCAAAAGTGTAATTCATCTTGGGCAGCTCTCTATTGGTTAGCTAATGTCATTGGCCTTCGGCTCCGCCTTTCAAAACAAATAGCTAAGTCATCTTATTCCACCGATGAAAAACTCCCCGAATTGCGCTTAGAGAAGCGCTCAATCCTGCCGCCGCTCGCCGCCAAATTGCTTCTTCCTAGAAACCTCGCTCTGAGTTTAAGATTCGCTTACTCAAATGCCCTCTTCCCTTGATTTGGAATTGAATCATCGCTCATTCTCGCCTTTGAGAAGGGGTTATCTTTCGTAGTGTATGCAAGCTCTTATTAATTATACTTTTGTTCATCCTCACGAATGAACCGATCGAGGTATGAATGATGTCGGCATAGCGGAGGAGGAATGGTTAGCCTATCCCCTCGGTATTACGTCAAGATACGTAAACTTGAAAAGAGGAGTGGTCAACCATTGTTTAGCCTGCGTCGAAAGCCTTATATACAACTAAATGAATCAATCTAAAGTGAAATCCTCACCTTCGAGCGGGAGAGCCACGGTAGATATAGTAGGAGTTCACCTTTGACATGGTATGAAAATCTTCATCATACCTAGTCGAGCCTCGCGAGTCTCTTCACGAATCCATCTAAGATAAATGACGCATTTACGCTATGGTTAGGCCACCCGATGAGCCCTACCTCGACGTCATGTAGCGCCACAATCATAGCTCTTATTCCATACATCCATGGAATATCCGCTACTCAGTATGCCCCTTCTTATTTTTAAGTTTAATAAGATTCGGATTTTGAACTAAAGTGAGACTTCGTAACTTTGGATTTGAATACTATGTCCCCGATTGTCTTTATGCCTTAGCTCCAAGATCTCCGTTTGCATCAGATTTTCGGGCTCACCAAGATCTACTTGTTTAGCCGTGATACCACATCAAAATATGGTGGGATAAAGAGAAGAGCGTGCGTTTTACCGGCTTTCTGCAACTAGCCATTGGTCTACTATGAGCTTTTTACGTGAACTACTAAGGAAGGACCACCCTTTCAATATGGATTCTACAGTTGGACTTCTTCCATAGGTTCACGTCACCAAATAGCCTATTATCTTGGATGGTGATCAAAGATCATCATGGACTCACGTGACTGTCTAAGACGGACCGCTGCCACCTAACCTACTTCACATAGGGTTCCAAGGTCAACAAGAGAAGGAGATAGATCATCGGCAGAGAAAAAGAAAGATGTTAATGATAAATGGATTCATTCATTCGTAGGCAAGATCTCATCATGAATCGAATCTACATAATAAATGATGTTCTTCGATGCGAACAAGTATACATAGACCCAGTCTCTTTCCGGTCTCTCTTCATGGCATGCTCTAGACCAGGATAATTTTTTGCTCTATTTCTTTATAGGATTATCTGTAACAAAGCCTGACTTATTTTTCTATTATGCTATTCGATCAATTTTGGCTCCTACATGTCCGGTACTAAATGGAAAGCCTCTGATTCAAGTTCTACTATTGCGGGAATCTTCCTCGATAACATGCCTTTCTACCGTGGTGGTGGATTCATTTCGGGATCACCGAGACAATAGTCTATGATAGTAAACTCCGCTCTAAAGCAGCTTCGTCCCTCGATCAGAGCAAGATCTCTTTATCGTCAAAGGGTAAAATAGCTTTGAATCCTCAAAAGTAGATATAGTTATCTATCTTACCGCAATTGGTAAATGTTGAATAAGAAAAATCAAGAAGACCTTCAGCCTACCTCGAAAAGGACGCTTTTTGGAGTGAGCTTGTTCTTGGTCCCAAGGGTGATGAAAAAGGAGCACAGCCGCTTCACCAGGCACCTTGCGCGAGGTTAGTCTTATAGAGCTAGCTCCTCGCCTCATTGGCTAATATCTAGAAGCAGAGATCCCTCCCATGCAAACAATAAGGTATTTTTCTTTCGTCCTGCACCATAGGAGTGTGTAGATTAGCAGCAGTAAAATGAGTTCTAGTTGAGGCATTCTCAGCATTCGCGAGACAAAGAATTGGTTGAATTTTCATCTAATCATTCACTTGGGAATCTCTCTTCGGCCCAGCGAAAAATGGGATCAAAGAACCAAGCCGTTTCTTTACGCTTGCGGGTTTTCGAATGGTCATTAGGCTGCCGAGTAGCAGCTTCGGTGGTAAACTCCATGATTGATGCAAAGCTTGTCGTAGATAAGAGAGTAGACCGTGAAAGCGTTTCTTGGTCATTGGGCTGCATCAGCATTCCTTAATCGTATTTCGACTAGTAACACCTGTCACTCACTACCTTCCTTGACTCTCTTGTGGTTTTCTTGTAACTCGGGCTTAGCATTCTCAGCACGTAGAACAAACATGCACGATAGTAGCTCTCTTCCTTACCCATTCACAACTCACATGGTTTCAAAGCATTGAAATAAGACAGGAGGCGTGGAGTGAGCATAGAGAGACAGACTTCGAGATGGGTAAGTTATTCTGAAATATTAAGTATATGACTCTGCAGAAGAAAGGGCCTCAGATATCACCACCACTATAGGAGGTCTCGCCAGATCAAAATGGATGGCATATATCAAAGTTTCTTGAGCGCCCTTTTGCTCAAGATGATTCTTGCTTTGATGCCGTAGTTTGCTCTGCTCAATTCCGAGTTATAGTTATCCAATGCCAGCTCTTTTTCCATCTATTATCCTGGCTCTCTCTATCGAGAACCCCAATTCACTGAGCGGTGACTCATCAAGTATCTCGACGTGATTAGGAGGGGAAGATTCAACTCTGCTAGCCTTCGGTCATGAGGCTGATGAGTTGACCACCTCTACCCCCGCTTCTTCGGATATCTTTTCCCTCTTCCCACTGGGGTTCCCGGCTTCTTGGCCGATAGAACCAGCTGGCTAGGGTTGCGACTAGGCGTGGAGGTTGAGCTCCGCCTTCAGCCTCCCCACCCCTTCCCGCGATGAGCAGCCGCCTTCTTTCGAGGCCGCCCCGAAGAAAAATGCAAGGAAGAGAGACGCCAAAGCAACTACATACGAGTGCCCCACCCTGCTGTTTGACTTCAAGAAAGTACTTTTTATTTTAGCACAACCTAACTTCTTGAATCCTTGTTTTATTTGACCCGAGGCTCACTTTTTCATTAATGTACTTAATTTCCTTCTTCGACAATGCCTCCTCATGCTTGATCCCACCCCTTATTCTTCTTCGCTTTTTATAGTTAGAGTCGGCTCTTTAGGTAGTTTGTCTCTTTCTACTCTATTAGACAAATAAAATTTGAAATGAGCGTGTGAGTAGCGAAACTATATTGCTTGTGGGATTTTAGGCTTTTTGATTGAGAATACCTCTTTGGGACTAGGAAAGATTTCTATGAGTCCTATATGAACCTGGCCTCGTCTCGTAAGGTCCTCTTTCACTTTTCTTGCTTTCATGTACGCTCCTCTCAAGTAACAAATCCGGGGGAAAAGGGTGACCCGAAACCTCCCATAGTCTCAAGAGAAGTCGCCTCGCCACTAAAAATAGAAATCGCTACCGATCGATCTCACCGCATGTAATCAACAAGCTGAAAGAACACTATGACTTGAACCTTACTATGAATCTAGTGATATTACCTGTGAGTGCGCCTCATCACAAGTCGACAAGATTTGATTGCGCCCATCCAAGCGCAATCTCTAAGGGAAAGAAAGCTGCATGTCTCACGAGGCATGTGACGATTCTAACCCCGATCGACGCCTCGTAAGATTGGTCAAAAGCAAGCCATTATGCATCGACATCAAGCCATCCCAAAGCAGCAGATTCGAGAAGTAGACTACATCGATGGTTGCTCCAGCGAGTCACCCGAAGCGAGCCATCAGCAAGAAGCTGCAAAAAGACCCTCATCTTCCGCAAAAAGGCCGATTGAGGTCACCGACGACTTCACAAAGCAAAGACTAGGGCCGACTCGAGGTTCTCAGCTAGCTTTAACAGAAAAAGACTCATGCAAGGGCTTCTCAACTCTGAGAGCTGAGAAGAGGCCGCCTCGATCAAAGCACTAAGGTAGTTCCACATTCTGAATATGACCTCCCTTGGTCATCTCAAAGAAGCTACCATTTCGCATCCCTATTTTTAGTTGTTGAATACTTCTCCAAAGCATAACATATTGAGTTGTTATTCAACCTCAACCAAAACAAAAACCACAGTGTCCCCGCAATCCCCGACACCGTAAGAGCTGCAAGACGTGGCTCGAACCAATTATGACTATGTTCACGCCTAACCTTTAGAGGACATATAAAAAGGGAATGGATACATCACAATAAGCGCCTATGTATCCAGCGGGGACAGTGTCAGCAAGCAAAGGCTATAGCTAGATCTAAGGTATCTGGATCTGAAGTTATATCCTACCCCCAACCCACCACCCTTCTTTCTCGGAAAAAATGGTACCATTGATCATCCCATTCTGTTCTTTGGTTCTTCCATTCGCGTGTGCAAGCAAATCATATAAGAAAGAAGCTCGTGTGGTGTGTTCCCCAGAGGCGCCTGTATGTAGTTCTACTCATCATCGATTGACCCAGCTCATTTACTATGCTATTTCTGCTTGATCACAGCCGCCATTCTTTCTGCAAAGTGCACTTTGTTGATGATTGCATGCATACTCGCTGAACATTCCCTTCGTGGAACTACAAATAAGATCTATGAGCAAGTAAATGAATTCAAGCGATAGAAATGAGGCATTCAAGCCCTTCTCTGCTAACCGATCATAAGGTGGATTTACTATGATGAATTGGGATCCACATTATCCAACTCGCATGCAATCTCGATTTCAGTCTTCTCATTGTTATTACACATTTTGACTAGCCGTGGTGTATGCAAAGTGGACGTAGCTAAACTGACATCGATGTGTGCGTAAGAGCCTTGTTTACACTTTTATTGCATGCTCATTGAGACAATGCCTCTTCTTTGGTTATGCGACTCAGGAAAAATGATCCACAAAGAGATTAATGTGGATGTTGTTGTTTCGCTTTGGCCCAACCGGCCGACACCTTACCGCCATGATGCTCTTCGGCTGTGAACCTTTCCCTTATATCTCGTACCGACTCGATTTCTATTAAGCTATTCTTTCTGCCTTGATCACGTATATTGGGACAAAGACAATTGGAATTACACACTACAAGGAGCGGTGCAAGTCCCTTTCGCTTCGTGCTCGCCTCATTTGCCATCGACTACAAGCAAGGTACTATACAGTGGAGAGAATATCCCGGTGAACCATAAAGACATGGAAGGGCTATTCTAGCTAAAGCTTTAGATTCTCTGCTGGATAATTTTTCTTCGTGCTATAAAATAGCATCCGCTTTGGAGTAATGGTAACGAACTGTTTCACAGTACCCGTGCCCTGCTCACCGATGCTTTACAATCTTCGTGGTTCGCTTGTCCCCACAACAAGGAGATCAAAATCACCTGAACTGAGGACCCAGCTTCTACACTCCGCAGGCGCTAGGATGTGGGAAATTTCCACTCCACGGGTGTCTTTGAGGGGTGAAAGCCCTTCCGAATGAGAGAAGGATCCTCGGCCTAGAAAGCTACTGCCCTCTCTTTTTAAAATGAGAAGTCACACTTGGGTAGGCCAGAAGGGTGTATGCCACTAGTCGCTAAGGAAGAAAAGATCAGCTTATAACAAATACGGAACCCGAGACCAATGAAAGGAGAGCTTGCCACAATGCTATAAGGAACAAAGCAAACAAGCAAAGCAAGAGAGCCTTTTTCCTGTTCTCGAGAAGGTTTTCATACTCATTTATTTACAACATTAATTCAAAAAGAGAGGTTGAGTCTTCGCCCAAAGCATAAACACTAATTTCTAAAAAGGGTTAGGTTAGGCTTTCCTTCCTTCCACACAGAACTCAATGTTGAGATTGAGATTCCTCCCTTTTAAAAGACCTCCATGAAGAAAAATTCAAATTTAATGTAAAGGAAAAATATTTGAATGCTTTCTCAGTTAATCTCAAATTTCTTTTTATATTTGTGCTAACACCTTACCATCTTTCTTTTCAAAAAGATGAGAACACGTCCCGCCAGCTGGCAAGAGTTTGACTACAAACACAAAAGCAGCGTGTTCTACAATATGACTCTCACTTTTCACTCTTCCCTTAGCAGTATGATGACACAAAGATGTGAGGATGCTTTTGAGCCAAAGGACTCTTTTCTCTCGAGAAGGAAAAAGTACACGTGATGCAAATTCCCTAACCCATATCCAATATGCTCAATGGCCTTTATTCATGCCATCAGCACTATGCACTCTCTCTCACTTTCTCCAGCTCGGGCGAGCGCATGATCACACATCGATGCTTTCTTCCTAAAGATTTTTGGGACCAAGCTGTGCTCTTAGTGTGTGCTTGGGAAAAGGAAGACCAACTTAGGCTTAGGGGAGACACTCGAGGGATATATCATCCCACGGAATAAAATGGAAAAATAGAAGTCCCTCTTTATTTGATTTGACGGAGCTGAAAAGCCGGGAGCTCGCTTTAGTTTTTAAGGTGGCTAAGATCTGCTCTTACACTTTTGAATTAGAAGAGCACAATCAATTTAGATTCGCTTTCCAGTGGCTATATAAAGGCATAACCAATATAGTACCAAAGCGAACAAGAAAGCAAGGCAAAGCTCTACCACTAGGAGTAGAGCAGCAACAAAGAAATAACACAAAAGAACTCAGAAAGAAATAGCGCACTTAAGCGAGCAAGAGAAGAATTTGAAATAGGAATCTTTCAGGAAGCTTCCACCTATTACCCAAAACTCCGGGACACGTATGTAGATATCGCCAAAAGTTTAATTGAGGATCTCGAACTATCCACTACCACGGACACAAACACCCTTGTCAAACATGTGTCCAACTTCGGGAGAAACCGAAATCTATACGCTGGGTTAATAAGAGAGCGTCTCTTACAATGACTTGTTATTGTGAGTTTTTCTGTTAACTGCAAAAATAACCTAACATAACTTGTCCATTTATAAAGATGTAAACACAAGAACAGGTGAAATAGCTTCGTAAGTCTTAATAATAGATCATCAGCCAGTTTTGTTTCGTACCTGTTGACTCTTTTTTTTTATAAAGCTCGGAACGCTCTTTCCTTTTGGCAATGATCTATTATAATATATGAGATTTTCAAATCAGTTAAGCATAGAGAATAGCATAGTTGGCGTTAGTGCTTTCTTTCTTTGTCAAGTGCTATATGGGCTGTTTAAGTGAGTTGAGCCTTCTCTTTCTCGAGCCCTGTGCCAGCTGAAAACTAAAGCAGGAGCATAACGGCTTTTCCGCCATCGCTTGCTGGGTCGCCAAGAGAGTCTATTAACCAAGCAGGCAGACATCTTCCTGTTGAAAGAAAAGGAAGCAATGAGTCGACCTGTGAACAAAGGACGTTACCTAGATTTTTTTTACAAATCAAGCCATGAGAGCCTCTTAATGAAACTCAGACACAACGCTTGACTATCCAGAGAGGTTAAGAGAGTTTGACCCATTCATGCCTGAGGTGTACCAAGAAGCACAGAAAAAAAAGCATATTATGGAATATAGCTGCTATAAAGGTAGGGATACAGATATACCTTCATCCTCTATACCAGCCAATGACTATGTCCCTGAGTCAAGGAATTTTGGCATGACTAAGCCACCTTTCGCTAGCCTCGGGCAGAAGACTCTAGATAAATTCTGGTCGGGAGTAGGTTAGCAGCAGACAGGCAAGAGCAGGTCAGACTGTGATCAAGAGACCATGTATAGCTTGTTGCCTGCTTTCCAGGAGTGCCTGAGCCCGGAAGACATTGATGGAGCCCGGAGTGATTCAAGATCAGATAGAACGAACCTCCCCCAGCATCTGACATGATTAGGCGGGGACAGGATTTGAACTGCAGTCTTCAGGTCATGAGCCTGATGAATTGAACAATTCCTCTACCTTGCTTCTTCCCCTGATCTTTCTTTCCCTCTTCCCACTGGGGTTCCCCGGCTTTGCTTGGCCGGGATAGAACCAGCGCTTAGGTTGCGACTAGGCACGGAGGTTGGAGCTCCGGTCTTCCCCTTTCCCGCCCTTCCTTCATGAGCAAAGCCGCCTTCTTTGAGGCCGCCTAGAAAAAAAAACGCAAGGAAGAGTTCAGCATTCTCATAGGCTCCAGGTCGAATTAGGAAAAAAATGAAAAAAGGGCGTTTAGTTGGAGTTCTAGTAAATTAATCCTCTTATCTAATCAGACTCGAAATTCTTAAAGTCAAGTATAGACTCCTCCTTTACTCTTTGGTTGGAGCTCTCCGATCTTGTTGCCCTTCCAAGCTTCAAGCCGAAACCTAGATCCCGAGAGATTGATCTCAGGAAGGAACTCTATCTAGAAGACCACTTGGAAGCACTCACTCGCATGGATTGATTCATACCAGAGAAAGCCACTTACGATAACTTCAAGAGCATAGACCAGCACAAAGACGAATAAAGAAAAGACACTTCTCTCCCAATAGTCGAACATAAGCTTCCACTCTCTCCTTCTGCTGCCACATCCAGTAAAGGCTTGTTCTCGATGAGCATAGCACGTTGATCTTCATCTCCTACATTGTCATTAGAGAAATCCTCATCTTGCCCTGTAATAATATATAAAGAAAATATACTAAATTTTCATGCTGATCCGATCCATCAATAAGAGGGAATGAACCGACCGACCCAATCGTTAGCTGTCTGATTCGTCTTGATGTCTCCTACAAGAAAAATGTAAACAGGAGTAGACTCAGTAAAGACCATGGAGGGTTAAAATATGGGGTCTACGTTAGACATCAGAAAGACTTCCACTAGAGCAGAAAGAGAGGGATCCTCGTTTTTGACTCCTAGGCAAGCCAAGCTCGGTCATGATTTTGCCAGCCAATTTAGTTACGTCAGTAGGAAAGCTTGTGGAAAGAAAGAAGAAGCTCGAGAATAAAAATGAAAGGAATGAGAGCAAAAGAGGGGCAGTCTCATAAGATTTTTTAGGTAAAGAGCGCTCTAGCCCAACTAGAGCTACTAGACGAGAGGAGATTGAAAGCGGCGCATCACGCCCAAGCATATCAACGCCGGATTTCCGGATTCTACGAGAAGAAGGTGTTAGAACACCGATTCAAGGAAAGAGACCTAAACTAAAGAAATCCTTCCCCGGTCCACTCGGGAAGTTCAGACCGGAGGCACCTTACAAGTCTATAGCACGAAGCGAGTGCTTTTACAGCGATACTTGATGAAATAAGAGCGAGACGTTCTTTTGACGGAAAGACCCAAAAGAAAGTTGAGTACCCCTCTCGACTTCTAGCTCTAGTAGCTAGCTAGCTTTCTGTACGCTTTGTATGGCGGTGGCTTCAGGGCATTGTGGCTGTAGTAGTATAGCTGTCTTTTGCTTTCTCGGCTTAGCTCTTTCCTTTTGTGCCTGCTTTTCTATTGCCTAGTTAGCTTGCTTGTCTTGTGCCAGATGAAGGGCCGGTTGCTTGCTACTCCAACTCCAGTAAGATTAGATAAATAGAAAGAGTAAGTAGAGGAGAATGATAGAGGGACAGAGGTAACAGGACGGACGGTTGGTTGAACCGGGTGATAGCTCAGAGGCGGCTCATCCCTCGCTCAACCGCTTTCCCGATCGAGAGCGATAGCGATAGAGTGTTTGCTCTAATTTATTCTCAGGACCCCGCCATTCCATATGACGGATGACGAGCGATATTCATCTATTCAAAGCCTAATTGGGTACTGCTTGAGCAAACGCCCATACTATGTTCATGAAAAAGCCTCTGTCTGTGGAGAAAAGTTGTAAAACCAGTAGGCTCTTTTGCGAATTTTTTTCTCTTGACGACCTTCCAAATTTTTGAGACGCGCGCGATTGTCACTTTAACGATCGCCCCTTCTTCTTTCGTCAATGGTCCCTCGGGTTTACCCACTTGTTAAGGACCTTTTAAGCTCGGTCCCGGTTTGGATTATACTACCCAACCTGAGGCTCAACTGGTGGACTCCGACGATCATCGGAATTATAGCGAGTTCCGTCGGCAAACCGTTGTATATGGACGAGCTCACGGTGTCGAGGTCGAGACTGACGTATGCAAGAGTTTGCTGAGATTGGTGTGATGCGCCTGCCCGGAGGTTGTTGACGTTTATGTCATGGGAATTCTTACCAACAGGCCATCCAATACGAGTGGAGGCCCTGACTCTTGTCTAGGGTGTAACCTCGCTTTGGTCATGACGAAAGATCAATGCCCGAAACTTTGTTGCAATCTCGACCTTCCCTGCCACCTCGAGCCCTCCTAAAAATATATGGGTGAAGAAAGGAAGAAAGAAAGAGGCTGGTGATAGAAAGCAGAAAGAGAAGCCACCGGCTGAAGACGCAACCACTTTTTTTATGCTTGATAAAATGTTGCTCAGTATGCCCGTCCCTGCCCTTGTTCATGCAACCTCTGTGGTACCTAGTCCCCACCCCGGAAGATGATACAAGTACAGGGGCTGATGCTGCTGCAGCCATAGAAAGAAGATCTAAAGTCCCTCGAACTAAAAGATCATCGATTGGATACTAGGTCTTTTTTTCGGTCAGGTTGACTCAATAATGAAATGGCAATTCCAGCTATCCGATTGATTAAGCATCCACAACGGGAAAAAGTTACTCACCTCATCTCCATATTTTTTAGGTTCTGTCACCCTTATTCCTTCCACTCGTGCGATGATGGAGGAGTAAGAGTAATACGACATTCTTACCATTCCATTCCAGCTGGCTTCAAAGTTCGGGTAGGCAATGGGATGCAAGATTCGAAGATGAATCAGTGAATGGGACAAGAAAGGAATCTTCCCCTACCTCGCGTAGAATCAATCGATGAGAAAGAGCTCTTCATCGTTACCAGCCGGCGTAGACGATAATGGATGGGAATTCTAGCTACTCGTCAAGCTTCTCGACCCAGTTTTGATGGGAATGGGGAGTTGGGGAATTTTGAGCTAGAGTTTCCAACAATTTTTTTTAATGATGGAGGTGAGGGAGAGAACTGCTTCTAAGGCTGGAGATTTGTGAGGGATCATTTCTTTTGAAATATTTTAGGGTCAGATTTTTACTACGCAGGCCACTGATCCGAATCTCTTTTGCAGGACCTCTCACGTTTGAAGACCGTTGGGGCGACGGCTGCATTCCCAACGTGGTAGACCTCACGCTGTTTTGAAAGCGATCATCATTAGGGGCCTATCACTAATCAGTTGGTAGCAATCACAAAAGGCTTTCTTCGACGAGTGTAGTGAGCAAACTAGGTAGATGGTCAGGTCGGTGGTCTATAGGTCAAGCACTTTGACCGTCTACAAGATCTAGGTAGGATCAAATAGTAGTTTTCACTGTGAGACTGTGGTAAGGTCAAAAAAACTATGATTTGCCTTTAACTTTTTCTTTCATATCGGCATCGGGAGATAGGCTTGACGAGTTTGGTAGGCGGCCTATTTTAAGACTATCGAACTTGGAGATGATGTGAACCCTCGAGACATGCCTATCGTTTCGAAAACTCTGTGTTTCGGTTCTATGTCTCATTATAATTAGATAAAATCAAGTCAGAGATGAGGCTACGTGATCCCGAGTTCCAAGCCCTACTACCTTGAGTTGGAGGATGAAAGATCTCACAATGACATAAAGAAAGAAAGTTATCCTTTTGCACGCGTAACATAACATAAGTCCAAGCGCCACTTTGCATAGTTTGCACTTAGAAGGAGAGATAAGTTAGGCCAATCTCAACCACCCGAAGGTTTGAGCGCTCTGGTTGATTGATCTCAAAATGCACTCAGGTTCATTGAATTCTTCCATGGTATAGGTCCAGTCCATACCTCCATCCTTCGGCTAAACAAGAGATTTCACTCACCTTTCCTTCTTCGTTATCTTAGGGAGGAAGAGCATGAAGGGAGGGAGGCTATGGAATAAGATCAACACTATGTCTTGCCTTGCTGCTCCTCCGTCTCAGTCAGTATCGACAAGGGTTTTTGCCAGTGAGCTTTGCGTCTAGAACATTGACTATAAACCTCTTATTAGGGATTTGGAAAAGTCCAACTACTTCGATTGTGATGATTGATTCGATATAACTGTTTGGATTCATGTCCAACTATAGCACTGAGCCAGAGTCAACAACAGGGATGCCAAACAGATCAAAGTATGGAACTCACAACAGGTAAGGAGTGAGTGTGTTGAAGCTTCAAACGTAGAGCTCGCGACGACTTCGAGCGAACTCCACGAGTGTGCCGGAAAAGACTACAAAGAATCTTTGAGTTGTAAGCGCAATAAATCGCAATTCTTTGTTTTGTGTGTGTTGGGTAGCGAGCGTTAAGGTTAAAATGGCTTCGTCGCATGATTGTACGGGGGAGGTATAAAGCCAAAACCAGTTGGAGTTCCCCGTCATCGCCTCGCTTAGGTCCGGGGGTTTGTACCATAAAGTAGCATAGATGCAAGTTGAGAGATAAGTTCCTACCGAGGTGGGATATCCATCATATCCATACGAACAAACCAGCATAGGTAGCAGTGGTTGATTAATGGCTCGAGTTTTCCTTTTTTCACTATCTCGCCCAGTATATCTGTCGGGAGCAAGAGCATATCCCAGTCCCATATTCAATTGATTGAGATCTAGCAGCGCTAACTACCGGGGTGAAGGAAGGTCTTCTTTGTTGTTGATTTGTGTTTCGAAGAAGAATCCTTACTAATATAAGAAAAAAAAGAGATAATTATATATCTTATCTTCTTCTTCTATCTTTTCTCATCGGGCACTTCTTATTTATCTTGCTGCTCCAGAAGATTGCAGTAGCAACAGTAGTAGTAGGCATCATCTTAGCCAGATCGATAGACAGTATTCCTTTGAAAGCGGGCTTATTACTAGCTCAAGTTGGCTTGTCTTTCTTCTAGTCGCTCGAGGTCATGAAACGAAAAGCTTTTGGCTTTGGACACGGCTACATTGAACTTTTGTTTTAGGCTTCTCCCTTTTCTTTTCATCAGTCGGTACCTTTACTTATGGATGGCATAAACCAGGTCGCCTAGCAACTCGTAGTCTTGGAGCTCCGCTCGGCATCTCGCTTAGGTCACTGGCTCAGCTGCGGTCTTGGTACCACCACTGGCCCTTAGCTCGCTTCGGCTTTTTGTACCTATGCTCGTTGGGTCACTCAATTGCTTTATATATTTTTTTCCTTCCATAGTGTTGATACGCTATAGCTCATGCTACTTATTTGTTTGGATTCGGTTTCTTTTTGATATGAGAATTGGATTGATATCACCAAATTTTTTGGTATTAGTCCTCTGAGACTACCAGATCTCTTTCTTATATAAGGGTGTGTTGACCCTCATCACTAATATGGAGTAAGAATGGAACTGATCTCAAGAGTAGTATGTCTTTGAAGAAGAAGAAGAGATCGATCGGCACTCACTTACCGGATTAACAAAGAAAGACTACCTCACTTACCAAAGCGAAGAGATCGGGTCGACTTACTTGACTAAGCCTAAGCGACTTACTGGACTTGCTTGACTACACTAGCGGGTAGACAGACTAGACTACCTTACCGAAGAAACAGACTACCAGAACTGCAAGAAGTAGTATCATATATAAGAAAAGCTGAAGGCTCAGTAGCATGGACTACTAAGTTGCTCAGCTTGTATCACAAAGCCCAATTCGAGTAGGAGATTTTGGATAAGAAACATATGCTTAACACATGCTTCCAGAACTCTGTTTTCGGGTCGGAGGCGATGAAAGTGGTTCAGGTAGCTCAGTAGGTTAGAGCAAAGGACTAAAAATCCTTGTGTCAGTCGTTCAAATCCACTTCTGAGCGGGCTTTTGGTCCAAAGGACACGTAGCCGAGAGAGAACCGGATGAAGGAAGAAATTCAAGTAAAAGAGGCTGATCAGCAGATTTCCAAAAAGTGGTGGTTCTCTTATCCTTGTACCCAAAGCAGGGTGGGCGAGTTCGGTTCGAGTGTTCATAGATCGGGTGGATCTATATGTTCTGGGCGGGATACAAAGTGTACTACAGTCTGGGCAGCGCATCTGTTTTGGGTGCAGAGGGCCATAGGTTCGAATCCTGTCACCTTGATGTTCTGTTTAGTCAGCTACAATGAGACCGCTGATCATATAAAAAGATATGCTGGACCTTTCTCGATGCTTTTTTGGTGACTCACCAACCGATCCAGCAGTAATCGATGACAGAATGGTACGAACAAATCAAAGGATTTTGATGTTCTCCATTGACTTCTCTCTTTGCCCATCAAAGGCCTTAGCATAAGTTCCGTCATGGGGGTGCACCTTTTTCAGGGAAAGGAACCGGCCTCCTACTCTCTTATGCAGCATTTATTAGCTTAGCGGGTGGATCGTGCAATAAGCGTCTCTCGACCCTCCCTTTCTCATACGTCTTTATGAAAGCCTCTTGTCTTTTGAGATCCGGTCCATCATTAACTCAGTCAGATCTTCTTGTTTACCTACTTTGATTAGGCATTCTTTAACATCTTTGATCGGCATTTTGTGCCTGCATCCCTGCATAATTCGACCTTTTATCAGCTGGGCTGGTTGGGTAGTGTAGTTGTTGTAAGGTTAGAGGCTCGGGAAAGGTGTTAAAAAGCTCTTTGACAATGGAAATGAGAAAATCGAGTCCAAAATAAACCAAGTGAATATAGACTTAAAGGCTTTAACAAAAACAAAAATGTAGTTGTGGATGGAGTGAAAGAAAGTAATTCAGTTCATTGGACCCACTAGAAGATGTCCTGAGTTTATTGGACCGAGCCGGATCAGATATCCACGTATTAGATCATGGAGTAATGGTCGGGAAAAGTGAAAGTGGTCTAACAAAAATCAAGATTGTGCATTTACTTTCATAAAACATTTTGTTGTTAGTTTGTGGTGGAGCTAGCGACTCAGAACAAGAGCTTTTGCTTATAACTGCGCTACCGAGATCATCGTTGATTGGAAGATCGAAACCTTTTACACTTAGGCCCCTATCTCTGATGCCCGGGCTTTTGTCTCTGCATAATACCATGGAGGGCGCTGAGCAGGGAGGATACTAGGCAAAGGTAAGCCGGATATGCTATGAAGAATGATACTCGAGCCGCACTCTCACTCGCTACTAATGCGCCTATTATGAGACCACTACTACTAAAATTCCATCCCGGTGCATCAACCGCAGATAGGTCAACCTGCTCTTTCACTCAAATATGGATCTAGAACATCTTCTTCAAACCTTGCTTCGACTCTCGAACAACAAGGCAAGATCCCTCGAGCGAAGAATGGCATGGATAGTGATTGGCATTTTTTTAGATAGTGACTGGCATTTTTTTAGATATGCATCACACACCTCATGTGGATCTAGCTTTCAACAGTGTAGAACACGTTATGAGAGATGTTGAAGGGGCTGGTTGCTCCATTATATGCATGCTAATGGGGCAAGTATGTTTCTCATTGTGGTTCACCTTCATATTTTCCGTGGTCTATATTATGCGAGTTATATAATGGGGCTGGTTGCTCCATTATATGCATGCTAGGGAATTTGTTCGGTGTCTCGGAGTTGTCATATTCCTTTTAATGATTGTGACAGCTTTTATAGGATACGTACCACCTTGGGGTCAGATGAGCTTTTAGGGGGCTACAGTAATTACAAGCTTAGCTAGCGCCGGAGATACTATAGTGACTTGGCTTTGGGGTGGTTTCTCCATGGACAATACCACCTTAAATCATTTTTTTAGTCTTCATCATTTACTCCCCCTTATTTTAGTAGGTGACAGTCTTCTTCATCTGGCTGCATTGCATCAATATGGATCAAATAATCCATTGGGTGTATATTCAGAGATGGATAAAATTACTTCTTACCCTTACTTTTATGTAAAGGATCTAGTAGGTTGGGTAGCTTTTGCTATCTTTTCTTCCATTTGGATTTTTTATGCTCCTAATGTTTTGGGGCATCCCGATAATTATATACCTGCTAATTCGATGCCCGCCCCGCCTCATATTGTTCCAGATTGGTATTTCCTACCGATCCATGCCATTCTTTGCAGTATACCTGACAAATCGGGAGGTGTAGCCGCAATAGCACCAGTTTCTATATCTCTGTTGGCTTTACCTTCTATTCATCGACAATATTTTTCGTTTCATCCAAGAAGGATCAGAAGTATCCGCCTTATTGGGGAGAAGTGGGTTATCAACCCACCCTTTGGAAAGAAATGGGTTCTTTGCAAGAAAGAATGACTTCTACCAAAGAGGGATCTATAACTTTGATCCAAGCAGTTTATGTACCTACGGATGATTTGACCGACCCTACTTCTGCCATGACATTTGCAAATTTAGATGCTACTACCATACTATCAAGAGGATTAGCTGCCAAAGGTATTTATCCAGCGGTAGATCCTTTAGATTCAACGTCAACTATGTTACAGCTTGGCATCGTTGGTGAGGAACATTATGAAACTGCGCAAGCAAAAAGTTAAGCAAACGTCACAATGTTACAAAGAACTTCAGGACATTATAGTTATCCTTGGGTTGGACGAATTATCTGAAGAAGATCATTTAATTGTAGCAAGAGCATGAAAAATTATTCGTTTCTTATCACAACCCTTCTTCATGGTTAAAGTATTTACGGGTTCTCTAGGGAAATATGTTGGTCTCGCAGAAATAATTAGGGGGTTTCAACTCATTCTTTCCAGAGAATTAGATAGTCTTCCCTTCACGAGCCCGTGAAGCATTAGCTGAAATTCTCCCAAACTGAGTCTTCCTTCAAGTATTTAGATCTGATCCAATCAGCCCTAAGATCATTCTTACCACTAGCTACTTCCCATAATAATCTATCCTGACTAGCAGTGTTCCAGTCTTTCAAACTTTGAATTTACAAACCGCTCTCCGTTTTCGGTCTGTAGACAAGTTCCCATCTCACCGCGTGCATTTTTTTTGAGGGGGCCAGAGCAATTCATTCTGGAGTAATGAGAGAATGGATTTAGATTGATATGCATAGAAGGTAGGCTGGGTTCGCCATCAACGGTGAGAAGCTCAAACGCATTCTTGGGAACCTGGTGTTGAACTTATAAAGCCTATCGAACTGCCGTTTAAGGGCCCGGTATTGAATGCACTGATTATGAGACCAATCTAACCTATTAAAGTATGTAGCCAAGTGGTCTATGGCATGTTGTCGGCCCTCGTCTAAGAGTGAAAGTCGTGTAAGCATTCAACATGCTGCTGATTCTCAAAAGTTGAGAGATAGTTGCGGATATCTCTCTCGGCCTCTGTCCTGTAGACCAAGGAAGATAGAGTTTGGGTACAAAATGTTGTGCGATAAATGCGTGTAGTAGATAGTTTCAAATGTCAATCCTCATTTTTTTCCTTAGCTTGGGATACTAAGCGTGGTCTTGTTTGTGGTCGTAGCTTGACCGGAGGGGTGCTTAAATGATTAGTAATCCTAAACTCCGGTTGCATATATTCCCCCAGTTTGGGTACCGTTATCTAAGACTATAGACTGAGGAAGACTAATTCAATAAAGAAGATGAGTGAAGATTAAGCATGTCACGCCATGCCTTTCCAATCGGTTAAAGCCATTGGTCTTGTTTCAACCCACTTGGTGAAGTAGTCTGTAGCGGTGATAACAAAATAGTGACCATGACTAGAGGAAAAATTAGACGGTCGAAACCGGGTGTGAAAGAAAGACGTTGAAGGGGCATGGATGAAATCTCCATGTAAAATCCTTATACCTAGGCATAAACTCTATACTATCCTTCCCCCCAGTAAGCCAGCCAATAGTACCCTAAAGAAGTTCTCTTAGCTAGCGCATGTCTATTAATGTGACCATCGCATGCTCCTGCATGAGTTTAATGAATGGTTTGTTGAGCCGTGTCATCACATCTAAGATAGGCATTGGAAGTCTTTTGCCTTACACCTATAATGCAAATCATCAGTGAAAGACTCATATCGAGAATGCTACAGGAAAGCACAGGGAATTAAGTAAGCTTGTAAAGCTTGTATGTGCCCTATTAAGTAAGCTCATATCGAGAATGGTTTGTTGAGCCCGGTATGAATCATTCTTCAAAGGAATATTTGGCGAATGTATTTGAGATGCCTTACCATAAAAAAGAAAAGAGAAAGCACAGGGAATTAAGTAAGCTTGTATGTGCCCTATTGAGTAATGGCCAAGAACTTGACTTTCTCGACTCATATCGAGAATGCTACGAAGTTCTTGCATTAGAGGACATCAAGATGGAAAGAATTAGTGAGGTGCATAAGGTCTTCTTTGTGCTTGGTTACCCGAAGCAAAGAACTTTCCCTCTTGTGATGATTTCATGAAAGGTGAAATGCATTGGTCATCTGACAAGGTCCCCTTGCGTATATCCCGCAAGTGCATGGGTTTTTCGAAGTAATAATCCCGGATGAACGGGTATTGAATCCACAGGGAGTAGGGAATAAAAACACTTAATCTGCTTCTTAGCTATGTGAAAAATCAGTAGTGATAAGTGTGATAATCATTCAATTCTCAAAGTAAAAACAACAAGTAAGAGAGCACGAGTAAAGGAGGAGGTAAGGCAATCGATAAAGATGGGATACTCAGATAATGTTGCGCCTAGAACAATTGTTTCAAGAGCATGAACCCTCTATTATGCTTCCAAATCAATAGATAGGGCCCCACAAGTCATTAATTCATCGCTGGGGAATTTACACAAAAGGGAACGAGGAATTCTCAACGAAAAAAGTGCTCTCTTAACCGAACATGAAAGTTGTTTTCCATCAGACGGTTGTTCATGTAACTCGACTTTCGGCTTGGATTATATATCCAAAAGGGTCCACTCTTGGCCATTCCACACGCTATCTAGCAAAGGCGTGGTTATCTGAAGTGGATTCTCTCTTTTGTAGTAGATGCTGAAAGTGCTGCTCAGTGGGCGGGCACAGTAGCTTCATGGACCCCTTCCCTTATGTTGTTGCCAGCGCTTTCCCGGGTCGAGCCAGATTCTTTCTTGCATCATAGGGCAGGCAAAGCCCAAAGGAAGGCTGCTATCCCCTTTGCCTTCTTTGTTTTCAATGAAAAGAAATTGACATCTCGATCTCTGAAAGCTTTTTCCTTACCCGGTTGCATCTTCCTCTATTCACAGAGCCTTTCTTTTAGTGGTGGTTTGGGAAGTATTCCCTTATCTGAACATCGATAGCTATTCAGGAATTCCCCTTTTGAGGCCCCGGGGTTGTTTTGGTTTGAACATAGGCTCAAACATGATTGATTATAAGGGTCCTAGCTACACCATGTGTTCAATACAAAAAAACCTCTGGGAAGCTGCAGGGATGACAAAAAGAGGGCACTTTCCTGTGTTGCACTCAAAACAGGAAGAAACCTTCAGGAAGACGCTCTGAATTAAGTAAGGCTTCTTCTTCTCGCGCCCGCCGTGTTAGACGGGGAAGATTAGCAAAGCGGAAAAATACAGAGGGAGGGGGAGCAGCATCTTATTCTCTTCGCGAGAACTTCAGGATCGGAGAAGCATTCAGAATGGGCGACGCCTTCATTTCGTTGGCAGAAACAGAAAGGATCCAATCCATTCAGTTAACCAAAGCACTCTTTTTAATTGATTCATAGATAGACAAGAGATAGATGAAATCTTTTTCTATCTATGAATTATTTGATCATCTCCCGATTTTCTTCTTTTATATATGCTTATGCTCTTTCTCTCTAAATTTCGAGTTTTAGCGGGCCCCCTGTTAGTTAGATCCTTTTTTTTAAGCCAGAAGCCTTAAGAGATAGGGGCTGGTGGTCCTCTGACTAATGCTTTAGTAGCTTGTGGGGTCGCGTGCCATCTCCTAAACCCTTCTCACTCAAGTTCAACCATAACTTATTTTATCTTCCTCTTATTTACTTTACCACTTTTTCAATTTTTCTTATATTGAGAAGGTAAACAACTGTAGTGACAGCTTCTGCCTTTTGAAGCCCTGCCACATTTTAACATAAACCTTGCCATTTCAACGATGGTCCTATTCTTGTACTCTGATAAACTATTTTTTTTAAGGGGTGTAGGCAGCTTCAAATTTACGCTTAATTCCATTCATCAACCAATAATGAAAAAATGAATTCGATCAAAGTGAACTCACCACTCTTTAAAGCTGTCAGACCTCTTACCTATACTTCTCTTATGGTTGAGAATTGTCGAACTTAGCAAATTAATTCATGATTGAAAGAAATTTCATAGTTTTTTCTTTGTTCTTTTTCATAACTATTTTTATTTTTCTTTGATTTTGGAAAAAGAATTTTTTCCCCTAATGAAATGGATTTGAAGGAGAGATGGAGTGTGGAAGTAAAAAAGATCTCAAAAAAAATGTTGACTTCAAAAAAAATTTCTACCGCTAAAACACTTCACTCATAGCTGCAACAACCGTGAACTCATCAAGGTAGGTTTTTTTTTGACTTGCTGCAAAGGATTGTTCTCCCCTCGGGTCCTAAGCAGCGGGTTCCTGCTTCAGTATGGGGTCCGGCGATCAGGATAGCCTTAAGGGAGAATCTTTCTTTGGCAGTTGACGTGGTTGCAAATCTCTATCACGGACTCAATGTGTTTAGTAGGCGGGCGAAGGACTAGTCCCAGGTAGTTCGCAGCGAGGCTCCACATGTCTAGATTCCCACTTGGCTTCTTCAACTGTGGATCTGGGAAAGATTCCCCAAGTTAGGGCCAGAGCCTCAGGTCTTGACTTGGTAAACTAGTCTCCTAAGAATGAAACTAAACTATATTGTAGGAAACTGAAGAAGCCCAACAACATAACTGAGGTGCTGCAAGCTGATCCTACGTTGGCCTGGAGAGTCACAGAGTTCACTACTCATGGTGAACGAATTAAGCATCTTGAGCCTAGGTAAACATCACAGAATATGTTAAACGAGACAATTCTTCATGGTTATCTGACGAGACCCGCAGACATCGTAGAGGACTGGGCTGTCAAAGCGGAAGCAGACATGGTAATGGGACTGGTAAACATGGACCGCTCTGCTGTAACTGCTCCATCATCAGAGTCCGATCACCAGAAGAATAACTAAGTCAAGGGTAAGGCATGTGAGCCTTGTGATATGCAGGGGCTGCGTCAGCACCTGCGGCAGCAACATATGATCAAACACCAGATCTGCGCTGTGGGGGAGGTGCCATCAGGATTCCTTGAGCGCTTAGGGCAAGTATGCTTAGTCAGTTAAGGATTGGGAAAGGGACATGACAGGCCTACTAAGAGAGGTAGGTACAGTTCGGGAAAGAGATCCAGTTAGGGAAAGGTTAGGAATGCCACTTTATTTTTATGGGGTACCAGATATTTTATATCCAATACCTAGTAAGATATTTTCTAGTTCTTGTCCTTTTATCTTCTTGTGTGAGGTCAGCTTGCTTTAGGTTAATAAGGGAATAAGTTTCTATATCACTTGAAGATAGGGAAGTGATATCTCATCAAATTACTGGGAAAAGGACACGCTGGATAGATGTCTTCTGTGTTTTAGGGAGCAGGAATGAGAGAGTCAACAAATAACAAAAAAAAACAGAGGTAAGGGAAGCAACCGAGTCAGTTGTTTGAAGGAACTCTGTGTTGAGCGACCTCTCATTTCCATCAAAAATTATGATTTATTTGTAAAGCTTCATTCACTGGCTTTTCTATCTAATTACTCATCAATATGAACTGCGATGAAAGAGGAGGTCAGTTAGTGTAGAATGGAACTTTACTACGGATCTGAGCAAATATATGATATCTTATATATAAGATTGAGATACCATGTCTCAGGGAGACAATTGACAATGGAAGGCTTCTTTATAGCTGAAAGTTTCCGGAAAGATTCTTAGACTAAACCGCTAAACCAAGACAGGGGGTTAAGCATTTACTTCATTAGATTAGCTTCATATAATAGAAGAAAACCCATTCTTTACCAGGCCAAAGGCAGGAACCATCAAACCTTAGCCTCAATTTCCATGTGGTTTCATCAATGTATTCCCATGGGGTGCATGTCTTTTCCGGCCTATGCGTTTACTGACCTAAAAATGGGCCGCGTAGGTATGCGCCAAACGAGTACCAATCACTATGAGCCATGAATCCATTTTTTAGTTTGTTAACTTCAATCGTTAAAAGTCCTTTTTTTTGCTTTCGTGGTCTTGAACAGAAGGGTGGGTTGGTTATATACTCTAATGCGCCTTCCTTCTTCAAACCTTTTGGTATGCATTGCCCCTACCTATATATCAGATCCACCGGATGATAAAGTCAATTCCGCACTACTGCTGAGTCGTTGGACTTATCTACCTCAGGCATTCTTTGAATTTCTGTTTTTAAATTGCGTTGGGGGAAATCTACAAAAGCTAGGCAGATAGATAGACTCCTTTCCTGCTGCTAGGGAAAGCATGAAACTAAATCAAATGATTGATTTTTCACCAGCGCCCCCTTTTTTTTGCGGGTACTAAGAGTCCTCTCACTACCAACCAGCAGACATCATAATCTGGCTGCGTCTTGCCTGTATCAACAATGAGAAAAAACAACCAAATGGAAACAACAACTAACTATGGCTCTTGTCCCAGACAATGTCCTAGGCGTAGGGGAGATCAGAGTAATAGGGAAGGCCTAGACGACGACGCCCGTCCTGAGCTGCAGTAAGTAGATATAGAGGTCGTTTCGCCCCTTGTCCCTGAAAATGGGTAATATGTTCTCATAAAATGAATGTTGCTCCAACTTTCTTCTAGAGGTCCTAGCTGGCGAGCAATCCCAGTCTGCGGCAGAGAACAAGACAGCAAGCGAGCGTACCTTTGTTCGCTTCTTCTCCACCAAGCATGGAAGTTTAAGGATAACTATAGCTCGGTGGCTACCTAAGGAAACTCCGATTCGATCCGCCCCCCGGCTGGGAGGCATATACCTCATCCCGATCACAAGGAGAGGTTCACCATGATGGTGGGTAAGGTACTTTCATTCGATCCATTCCACAAAGAATGAAATGTATAGGGGACCATCCATTATTTTGTAGCATGCTCCTTAGATTTACGGATTCGCAGGGGGCTATTCAACCTACTTAGTTGACTGACAATGACAAAGGCTTGCAAAACAAAGTAGCGCCTTTTAAATTGAATCTTTAGTAGTCTATCAGTGGTGCGAAGTGGCTTTTCGCCAGGGAGCGAAAGGTTATACCTTAGTAAAGTAAGCGAACAGCGTTTCTTCTATGTAGTGCCCCCCCTTTTACTAAAGAAAATTAAGGTGAGCTAAGTGACTTTGCGCAGTATAGTAGAATGAAGGCTACGCACCGACACTCTCTTATCTATAAGCCTAAGCGTCTTCTCCCTAACTCGCTCGCCTACTATTTCTTTCTTTTTAGAAGGCCTAGAATTGGATCATTGTAGTTTACTAGAGCCATCAACATCTTCTTCTATTCTAGCTCAACCCTTAGGATTCGGCGAGTAGAAATAGGGAACAAAGTAAGCAGACAGATTGGGTAGAATCCCACTCTTCTAGAGGGATGATAACGAAAGAGAGTTGCTTTGGATGCATTTAGACTAAAAAAAGGACATTATTATAGACGAGATATAAACCTACCAGCTTCATGGTGGTGCACCTGGATGACTTCCTGGTCATTCTCGGGATGGAGTTTCTGAATGTAGCACGGGCCCTTGCCATTCTTTTTGATACCATGCATCCAGGTAAAAATAATGAAATTTCCCAGCGGTCAACGCGGGCGCGGAGAAGACAGAGACCATCTCGGCGCAACAATTCAAGCGTGGACGCGTTATACACGGATGACATACTAATGCTATCATGTCTGCCTATCCAACTGAAAGATTGATAGCAGAAATCCCATGAAATCTTTTGCTCTGAGGGAAGCGCTTTCTCACTCATATGTTAGAGACATATGATTATTACATATTTAATATGTAGTATATACTATCTTCTTTTTAGTAGGTCTCGTAGTCTTATGGACTATGGACAGTACTACTCTACATTAGCTTCACCCATCGAATGCGTTTGTCACCAAGACTTACTTGACGTTTAGCGATCTAGTTCCGACTGATGTGTCTTCCTTTTCCATGGAATGGGACTTCGGAAATGTCCGAACTTTGCTATGGGGCAATCCGTCTTCTTAAGAGACTTCTTCCCCGCTAGCTAGCGCGCCAAAGCAAAACCCGGGGAATCCCTTGAAACAATATCTAAGTTTTTTTCCAGGAGCCCTCCTCTCTTAAATAAAAACTATGCCTATTATAAAGGTAAGGCAGTCTCTACACCTGTTTGTGTGATCATAGCTTTCTCAATGTGCTTGCCTCGCTATCGACCTTATAGAGATAGAGCATTTTCGAGTTTTATTATAGTAGGAGATCGAAAGCCCAACCTTCCCTACCTCACCTCCCTTCTTTGCCTGGGCCAGTCTAGTGCCCTAGGCTCAGTTTGAAAGTGGCGACTTTCAATACGGCTTCCCCTGCTATGCTTTTCTATCATCTCAAGGTATCGTCGAGATTTTGCTACTTAGTGGTATTGTTCGATCTTAAAGGGCATCAGGGACAGCGAGAAGCTTATCACAGAGATAACTCACATATGAAATAATGGATGCTTCGCTTGCCATTGAAGGTTGTTCCTACTTCTAGCGTGAAAGATAGATGTAAGCCTACTTCTGCGAGTAGTCCTATAAGCTATCCACATAACAGCCCTAACAACCTTGATCATATAGTAAAAATGGTATCACTTGGCTACCAGCAGATTGTATTTCAGAATGAAGACTGGGAATCTATCTATTCAATGGGTCTGTGGTTTACGCATAGAGCTGGTAATGATAGTCCTTTCAATATCGTAAAAGTCAAAGGTCGCGCTCCACTCCTTTGCTCCCCTGATGGAAAGCCCAGGTTCATCGATAGTTGTAGTCAAGGGTTTGGGATAAAATCCTTCTGGTTGACGGAAGGATATGCGATTTGTCATCGTGCAATGTGCTATGATGGGATTATAGCTTTGGTGGAGCATTGCCCCAGAATCATTGCTCATAAAACCTCTTGCTCTGTGCTCACCTGATTTGAGCCTTCTTGTGGAGGTTGTTCATAATACTTTTATCCACAATATTTGTAGTATGCACACTCAAATTCTGAGTCTGTGTGACTGTGGGGAGCCACTCAATAATGTAGCTAGAGATCTTTTTGGGACCATCTCTTCAGCTGAGGACAAAGACAGAAATCCCTCACCTGCTAGGACTAAGGGAATTCTGCAGTATACTGCTTTTGATCTTCTTTGATCGTTTTCTTCTTTTGTACGACAGATATGGCACCTCGCGTGAAGAAGAATGAAGTAAAGCATCTCAGAGTCACCCCACCCGAGCCACTACACTTGGATTTCTCAAATCCCGAGCATCAGGCTCGCTTTGAGAGACTTTTAGCACTCGGTTTGGGTCAGAGTTGTTTCGCGGATTTGCAAGTGTTGAGAGATATTCAGCGGGGTGATGAGCTGGCTAATGAAATTGATGAGATGCTAGCAGTAGGAAGCTGGAGGAGGCTACTAACGATCAGTGAGTAAGCTTACTGCGTATTGACGCTCGAGGTTTTAGCGTCTTTTGAGTTACGGTTGATGCATGGGAGATTTGACACTACGGATACTATACAGTTTTGGGCATTTGGACTTCCGTTTTCCATGAGTGTCACTGCGTTTTCGATTCGGACGGGTATGTAATATATCGCTTGTACAGGTACATCGGAGTATGGACAATTACCAGCGGATTTTCCGGTATCAATGACTCCACATCATGCGTATAGGATTCTGTATGGACATGGGGAGTATGAACCGGGATTGTCGAAGGCCAATAGCCTATCCCGGTCGAGCTACAGGTATTTACACATAGTTATTAGCAGGTCTATGTCAGGTCGAGCCGATAACACATCTTCTCTGACCAAGCAGGATCTTCTCTTTTTGTACTCCATGGCCCGCAATGTGCCGATTCACTTAGGGTGCATATTAGCAGATATTCTGAGGTATCAGGGTCAGTTTGTGAGAGTGGGTTTATTATTTTATGGCCCCTACATTACCAGGCTCATTTTGGGAATGGGTTTGGGGGATGCTTTACGTGGTGCTGAGAGGATAGTTGACCTATCCTTCTTGCGTTCGATACGATCAGGATGATGGGGTTGGTACGGAGATGTGGGCCAGGGGTCTATATTTTTGCTACAGCTACCCAGAGACCGCCAGGAGCGAAGGAGTTACTACAGAGGGTTCCGCACAGATTCCCAGACCTCCCGCAGCACAGGGTCCTCGAGCTTATGACCGTATTGAGAGGCTTGAGAGTGTTGTGAGGGAGATTTAGACCGAGATGGCAGAGCTCCGCGCTATACAGTCAGCTCAGTATATAGATCTTATGGCCCGGTTCGACTTTCTACAAGATCTATTGAGATCCAGACCCTCAGTTCCTCCAGCACCTTCATCCCCTAACCAGGCACCGGTGGACCCACCATGTGCATCTTTAACTTGGACCCTCGAACTAGCTTCTTTAACTTGCACCAGCAATGTACTTGATTGAATGTACCGTGTACCGACTACTTCATCTTTTAACTTTGACCAGCCGTAGCGTACAAGCCCCTCGACCTTGACTAGAGAGCCAATTTTGTGCTGAGAAAGCCAG
>NW_024088105.1:0-53557 GCF_009730915.1 Dioscorea cayenensis subsp. rotundata
TTAGCTGTTTAATATTTTTAAAAGTTTAAACATATATATATATATATATATATATATATATTTATATTTTCAATGTATAATAAAAAAATTTACTTTAATAATATATCTATATATATGTTAGAGGCGTGTACAACTGTATATATGCAAAATTAACCTTTTGTGTTCGTCTTTTAGTGAGACACAAATATTTTACTGAGAGGATTTACATAGGGGATTTAGTGACAATAGATCAAGAGAGAGATTCATTTACAATAGACTAAGAAATTATTATTATTATTATTAGTATTTTTTTTGCATATCTATAAATATTATTAAAGTAGATGTAAGTGTTTGAAGGAATAATTTTAATTTTTGTTATAATATTTAAGTTTTTATTTATATTATTTATAATATTAATAATTGAAAAACATTAATATCACTTAATTATTTATGCAATAAATGTCTATAAAAATTTTAAAATCTAAAATATAAAATAGTTTTTATGGTAGATGTTATTTAATTATATTATTTTATAATATTATCCCAAAGACTCTTTACAAAATTTTAAACAAAGTTTTAAAAATTCCGATTCGAAGTCGGAGAGAATTCCTAGAATATTTTAAAAATTAATGTGGAATTTAAAATTTTAAAATAACTACATAAATTAATGTAAATTAAACATATTTTTTAAAAATGAGTTATTTTGCTTTCAAGTCCCTGGTTATTTATTTATTTATTATTTTATTATTTTAAAGAACCATTTCTTCTCGGACTATATATCAAACATCGATCGCGGGGAGAGTTCTCTGGGATTGAATCCGCGAGAGAGATTGAAAAAAGTTCTTCTTGGATTCGTATCTTCTTCCGGGTATGTATGATTGTTTCTTGAATCCTTTGATTGTTAGGGATTTGTTGAATTCTTTGAATTAGAATCGTCTCTAGGGTTTTTGATTTATTGGATTTAAATCGAATTATCTCGCTATGTGATTGTACTTATTGGGTTGTGGTTTATTGTCTTGTGTATCTACTTGATTTTTCTAGGGTTTTGATCTTGTTGGCAATTCTGGGAATCAAAAGTTTTAAGTTCGGCGGTTGATTTTTTTGAATTTTTGAATTTGTTTATGGATTTCTTGTTATTTACTTGCTTATCTAAGGTTTTGATCTGTCCTCTTGCTTTTGGTGGTTCAAATTTGAGTTCTTATGAATTCTGGAAATCAAAAGTTGTAACTTTGCTCATTGTTGTGAATTTATTGCTTGAAATTGTAATTTGGTAAATAGGAATGGAAGAGGTGGAAAAGATAATAATTTGTGCTTGGTTTTCTGTTAGTGCAGTGGAATAATGGTGACAGGGTTGATTAATGCTAATCCTGTGGTATATGAAAGAAAAGAGAGACATCTACGAAGCTCACCAGTAGTTATAGATGAGTATGCTGTAGAGCCCATCGATCAGCTGGAAATTTTTGATATCCTTTATCGTACTAAACTATATACATTTACTTGTGTTGTTTTTATGCATATTTATCTAACATTATCTAAGTATTAGTTCTTTTTCAGCTTGTAATATCTCAGAATCGTACTGTTTTGATGACACTTATCTTGGTTGAGTGTGCTTAATTAGACTTGAGAAGCAAACCAATTAACAATTTATAGGTGCCACGGCACGTTGATAATTTCTTGGCTGAACATTGGTCTCTAGAGGTATCTTGACAAATTTTATGAGTTTGTGAGTATATTTATGCAATTGTAATGTTAAGGAGATTAATATACAATAAGTTACTAAGAGAATAAATATGTCATATGTGTAGAAAATCATTCACTCTGAACCTTGTTATTTAGTTAAAAGGTTAAGACTTTTCACGAATCTTTTTTTATTTTTTATTTTGGGTCAAAGCTGTTTTCTTAGTGTAAAAGTTTGGGGAGGATGTGTTTTATGTTGAAATAAAAACATTATGAGAGTGGGGAATCGTGGACATGCAAAACTAATCTTATCCGTATGATTGGTTCTTGTTGGTTCTATCAGTGCATGACTTGTGGATGTTAATCTGCTCTATATCTACTCTCAGTCCTATGACAAATGGTTTTTATTCCTTGACAATTTGTACAACATGTTAGAGATATAAAGGACCCAGAACACCCATATTCCTTGGAAGAGTTAAAAGTGGTAACAGAAGATTCCATTGAACTTGATGACCAGCAAAGTTATGTTAGGTAAGTTTCTGGTTTAACTGAAACTTTCTTTTGGAAATAAAAGAAATTTGTGTCTTGTGTGTGTGTCTGTGTTGAGAAATGTATTGATGGTACCATGGGTAATTCAGGGTGACTTTTACTCCAACGGTTGAACATTGCAGTATGGCTACTGTTATTGGACTTTGTCTGCGTGTGAAACTAATGCGCAGTCTACCTTCTCGGTATAAGGTATGCTCAATTTGTTTCTTCTGCAATATAGAAGTAGTTTGGAAATTATCTTTAATACCTATAACTTCACTCTAAGAAAGAACGAATGAACTAATTATATTTATTTCCCCTTGCTGCTGGTTTAACTATGTGTCAAATTGCCTCCATAGAATTTTATCCCTTTATTTGAGAATCCTTTTCTTTACTCCACGGTGCATTAAGTACTTTGTATTTATCCACTGCATAGAGAAGCGTGTTATGTACCTCTTTTACTATTATAGACTTTCTGATGTTTAACTTGTTCAAATTTTGTGATCCCTCGAACTTCAATTGAAGGGTATCAATATATTATTTTGTGGACAGCCATCTATATTTGTTATGATATCTCATTATAAGTGGGTGACCCTCTCAATAGTCTGAAGTTTATAATAAAGATGCAACCTCATTTTTGCTGTCTCAATTCCGTTTGTGCAATTATATTCCAGTGTGGATCTCCAAAAATATCTTTGAAGTATTCCATTAGTGAAAGCAAGCAATGATTGTGCCATCTTAATCAACACTGAAAGTTTGTTTTGATGAGGAATTGGGTCCAAGACCCATGGAGCTACTTTGGGTGTAGTGGAAAATAATCAAAGGTCTTCTATGATTATTATGTTTTTCCAATTCTAACATCATCATTATTATCATTTTTGTATTTAAGGTAAAGTGATGGATTATTATGTTTTTTTACTTTTTATTTTTCTTTAAATGCTTCATGTCTTCAGGTACGGATTATAGCTCATCATACAAGTAATTAATTTGGAATTTTATTCTTCCATTGTATTCATAACATTTGCATGTTAAGTATGGTTGTTGGCAATATATTCGGGTTGTACTGCCTCAAAATTGCCCCTTTTCCGTGTTAAATACATTTCTATGCTATGCACATCAAGATCTGAGCTCAATCTCAGCCTGTCTTCTTGTAGTCACACTCAACTTGTTCTTCTTGCATTATTGCAGGTTGATATTAGAGTAGCACCTGGAACTCATGCTACCGAAGCCGCCGGTATGGTTTTTTTGCCCTCGTGCTTCATACACTACCCGAACATTTTCTATGATTTTTTACAAATGATTCCTTTCCTAACTTGCAGTGAACAAACAGTTAAACGATAAAGAACGAGTAGCCGCCGCATTGGAAAACCCCCGACTCTTAGAAATGGTTGATGAGTGCTTGGCAGCCACCTACATTTAAAACTATCGGATTTTTTTTTCTTCGGTCTCAATATTATACAATGTGTTACATGATGTTCATTGATGTTTCCACTTGTTGAAAAAATATGATAAAACTTAATACTTCTTAACCGAAGGTTAAATTTTCTCTCATATTCATAACATCTGCTGGTTTATAGGAAATACTAGCAACAGGGTTCCTGGTTTTTGTTCTATGACTTTGTGTGACTTGTAAAGACTAAAGATGATACCTTTTTTTTTTCCTTGCAATTGATTGCTTATTATTACTTCTTTATTATTATTTTATTTTGCAATTACTTTTTATTCTGTCATTGATAATGTCAACATAATAACATCAATCTTTTTGTCTTTAATCATGTTCATATTTCTTTGTAGGGTGTGTGTATGTAGTTATTATACTTTGTAGGGTTTAATTTGCAAATAATACTTGACCCAAAGTGATAATGGGACTGGCCAATGGGAAAGTGCCACATCGGATGAGTCACAAAAAGGAGTCGGCAAAGTGAGTAAGTGCAAAAGTCGTGAGAAATATGAAATGGAGTCGGTTTTCGAGTCATGTTTTCTTCTTGTTCGGTGGACGCCGCGTTCATTGTCTCGCTTCGTCGTTCGCGGAAAAAAAGATCGCTTCGCCGAAAAGCAAAAAGAAAACCAATTCCATCGAAGTTCTTCAGAGACTCCGAAGATCGAAATCTCTCCTCGTTCTCCTTCCCAATCATTCCTTGATCACTTGGAGAGAAGAATTTCTCACTTTCTTAGATTGATTGGAGTTGTATCTAGGTATGCGATGATGTTTTTCAAGCCTTTTGTTTGATTTAGTTCTTGAGATCTAGGGTTTTTGGATGTTGTATTGTTGATCTTCTGGGTTTTGGTTGCTTTTGTCTCTGGTTGTGCGTCTCCATGTCTTGTAATAGGTTTTCTTGGGTTGGTTTTGATCTTTCTTTTGATATGGATGGATTTTTGCTAATTTGGAGGCGATTTTGGGTTTGTTTTTATTGTTTTTCTGGGAAAGTTTGTAGAGTTTTCTTGATTTGAAGTTTTGCTGTGTCTGATCAGTGCTTTTATTGGTTTTTTTTTATTTTTGTGGTTCGGGGGATCGAGATGTTTTGTTTCGTAATCTTAAATTTCTTGTGGTGTTTTGATCACAGAGAGATCATATATGAGTTTTATTTTCTTAATTTTTTTTCAATTTTCAAGAGAAATTCTTCCATTCTTCTCAAGTTTCTGTAATGTTTTGTATCTTCTTTGATAAAAGAAGAAGATTTTTAGTGTTCTTGGATTTGGAAGTTGGACTGAATGGCGACTGCGACTATGGCGACTGCAGCAGGGGCAGCTGCCCTTCTTTACTACACACTGAATCAGAAACTTAAGGCTGCTCAGTGTGAAGAAGGAGAAGATGGTGAAAACAGCAGGGAGCCATTGAATCCCTCTTCTTCAGGAAGGAACCAGGTCTCTCGGAGGCCTGCACAGGCCCCTGCAACATGGTTGGAGACCATATCAACCTTATCTGAGACTTTAAGGTTTACATACTCAGAGACTCTAGGGAAATGGCCAATTGGAGATCTGGCTTTTGGCATCAGCTTTCTCTTGAAGAGGCAGGTAGGTAAACACTCTTCATCTTTCTTTGGCATGCGTTTTATCATTTTATGTTATAGCCATTCAAAATATGGTGCAGAGATTCAATCAATTCTCTAAATTTTTAGTATAAACTCTACTCATTTTAAGTATTAGTCATACTTCTTATCTATAGGAGGCAGTAGTGAATGATATCAGTTTTAATTATATGTTAGTAGAACCCATCAAGAGGAGCTAATAGCAAGATAAGTTTCAATTAGCAAAATGTGTCACAGTGTTTACTTCTATGTAGGAAGCCCTCTATTGACTTATTTAGTCAAGGTGACAGATGTTCATGCAGCATTGCTCATCTCTTCTTTATGTGTGGTATTCCTGAAGTTTCTTAAACTACTGAATGGTCACATGATGCCAAGCTATTATTCGTGATAAGCTTGTCATGAAGGACAGCGAGGGCATGTATTTTCACTTGGAGTTGGTTAAGGTTGAACACCAGCATATTGACATGAATCTTTATTTTGGAGAGGCTTCAACACATGAAATGACTTAATTATGAGGAGCTTTCTGTTTCTAATTTACATTATTCAAATGGCTTAGGTTATTATATGCTTGCACATAAATTCTGTTCTAGGAAGATAGGCTGGGATCTATTGGACTAAATCCAGATACTTTGCTGGTTTTCTAAGATAACTAAAGCATAAGACTATCATGCTTCTTTTCTTTTAAAAATTTCATTTTTCATGATATCTTTTAAAAACAGTGGCTCATATTTCTCTGAAGTACTGTGATGATAGTTATCAGATTCTTGCACTAAATTTTTTTGTTGTTCTATTTGTTCTAACTATTATCTAAATATTCTTAAACTTAAACGACATATACACCAATATACTGTTGTTGCCTGCTGATTGCCTCCTTAGGGAAAGAAACTTCTGCCTAAAAAATTGTGTCTTCAATTATTTTATTTTATTTATTTAAATTTTTTGGTGCAATGACTGAAGAGTTTGGTTTTATTCTTTATCTGCACCACACAGGGGAACCTACATGTGGCAAGTATCTATGCTGGAGAAGAGAGTGTACAACTTAGAGGAGGACAGATTACTGCCGAACTCAAGTACCTGTTGAATTTGCTGACCCTTTGTTGGCATTTTTCGAAAAAACCATTTCCTTTATTTTTGGAGGCAACTGGGTATTCTGAAGAAGATGTTATTCTTCAAGAACCTAAAGCAGGAGTGAGTAATCTTGTGTTATTTATCTTGATAACTTGAAATTATGTTCTGCTAGATTCACAAGAGACTGTGAAATTCTACTGGTATTATCTATTGTTTGAGGTAATATTGTATGATGTTGACTTGATTAACTTTAATAAGTCTTTTCTTGCAGATCTTGAAGCCAGCATTTACAATTATAGCTGATAAAAACACAAACTGTATTCTGCTTCTGATCAGAGGAACTCATAGCATCAGGGATACACTAACAGCTGCAACTGGTGCAGTTGTGCCATTCCATCATACTGTTATAAAAGAAGGTGGCGTCAGTGATTTAGTTCTTGGTTATGCACACTGTGGAATGGTTGCAGCTGCACGTTGGATTGCAAAGCTGGCAACTCCTTGTCTCACAAAAGCATTGCATGACTATCCAGATTACAAACTAAAGGTGATCCTTATCATGCTAGTTCGTATTGGATTTTTACTGAGTTGAATATCCATAGTATTAAAATAATGTTGCTTCAGCCTGTTATTTTATTGATCTAAGAATGTTAATTCTTTACATATATATCTAAGTGATGGTTGTAGCATCACGTACTGCCTATTTTACTTACCTTCTGTTTAGTTGTGAGTCCTCTGACTTTTTCTGACATTTATTGCTTGTTTGAAACATTTTGATGTTTGTTATGTTCATGACACCAGTGGCTTATTTATTTATTTGGTGAACATTTGCCTTCAGATAGTGGGGCACTCTCTTGGTGGAGGTACAGCAGCACTTTTGACTTACGTTTTGCGGGAACAACAAGAGTTTCTCCACCACCACTTGTGTAACATTTGCTCCAGGTTTTGTTTTCTCTTAAAACAAACATTTGTATCTCCTATTGTAAGCCATTTTGAATGGAAGTTTTAGGTAGTTTGAGTTTGGAGCCAATGCTTATTTGAGATGTTATTGCAAGATTATTGTCTACTTTTGTGCTTCAAATGTTAATCAAGGATATCACATACAGTTTATAAGGAACACACAAGAAAATTCTGCTACATCAGTTTATGTAGTAATTGCATCTAAACTATATGTCCCTTTTCTCTGACTTCATGGTGGCACATGGCTTTATTCTTTTACTCCAAGAACCATGTTTTTGTTTGTGTATAAACTGTGCCCTTTTGCGTGATTGGTTCCTGTACTAGCCTATGTAAGATAGACTAGATGGTCAAATGTTGATGCTGGAACATTTTGTTTGCGCGGTCTGCTTCTTAGTTATATTTGAGAATCAATAATGCTAATGCATAAATTTGAGGAAAGAACAATATCAGGTGTAATTACGTAGGACTCAATAAGTAGTCTTCACTTGCTTACGCTTAGGTGCATTGTGAGTTTCAGTTTATGCATTAGACTATTAGCAGGCCATTTTGTATTTGGTTAACTATGATTCATCTCATGAGTTTGTACTATTTAAAGAATTATATTGTAATGCATAGCATATTCTTTTAAAGGTGGTGTTTGTCTTAATTCCATTTTATTCCACATGCAGCTGCCTGTATGACATGGGAGTTGGCAGAGTCAGGTGTGGACTTTATCACCTCAGTAATTAACGGAGCTGATCTTGTGCCTACCTTTTCTGCGGCTTCTGTAGATGATCTACGTGCTGAGGTTCTATTCTAAAACTTTGATTCTTTAGTACAGATGCAGGAGATGTTAATTATGCCTTTAATTGGTTTGGAAATAGTTTATGTTCTGCTAATGTTACACCCTCTTGTTCATTCCATTGTTGCCTAAAAGACTGTTTTCAAATCTTTTATTATAAGAATGGGAGATGTTGCAAAATGATAATGGATTGAGAGTCCTGCATAAACCATTTACTCCATTCTTTCTCAACTAGATCTAAACATTATAGGTAAGAGTAATCCAGCTAGGTCAATGGAAGGTTGCATCTGCAATTCAACTAGCAATTGTTGTATTCCATAAAATACATACCGGCTAGGTTCACTGCAATATAAAGTTGAAATCCTATTGTCAGAGAAACGATTCTGAGAGGAGCTCCTATTAGAAAGTATTATGAGGACTCTGGTGCACCATATATGTGTTGCTTTGGGATTGGTGAACTATGAAATTCATATATAATTTAATCAAAATTAATAACTTAATCACTAATCTCAAAGCAACGTATGTGCAGTATGATGGGGCTCCACATAATTTTTTCCAAGAGAAGCTCCTCTTAGAATGTTTATCTGAGAAATGAGGGTACTGGTGATGTTTTATTATAGATTGACAAATTCTTATGGAAATGTTTGTATTGGAAAAAAATAATTTTGTAAATTTTATTGGGCAGGTAACAGCATCAGCATGGCTGAATGATCTGCGTAATCAAATTGAGCAAACAAGAATCCTTAGCACGGTGTATCGTTCTGCATCTGCACTAGGATCTCGTCTCCCATCCATAGCCAGTGCTAGAGCCAGGGTTGCTGGTGCTGGTGCAATCCTCCGCCCGGTATCCACTGGAACTCAGGTCTGCTCTCTAGATTGACCTGCCCTGTTTTTATAATTTGGTTGTCTATTGATACCTAGTGAATTTGCATAAACCTATGACTGCATGATTGCGTGTTACAATGGGATCTCTATATGTGTATATTACTTACATCTAAATATGTGTCAAGGGCAACCTACTGCATTCGCACACATACGTGAATGCAACCTTGCAAATCACAACCAAAACCTCCAGATGTGTGTATTATTATGTTCATCTCTATAGCAGGACAAGAATCCAATACTAGTGATCTTTACCTTGCACCTGTTTTTTTGGTACCAAAATGTTATGTTTTGGAAGATTAATAAAAAGGAACATGTACATGATGAAGGTAAATGGTGTTTTTGTACATGCAAGTAGGGTAGAAATGCCTTCTTTGTTGTGTATGGATCTTGCTCCAACTTATGACTGAAAGTGACCCTGTAGTCTATAGGCTTATGATTTATTTAACTTTGCAGGTCGTGATGAAGCGAGCTCGGAATGTGGCACAGGCTGCATGGACCCGTCAACCATTACGGTTATCCTCTTGGTCGTGTATTGGACCTCGTCGTCGGACTAACAAAGGTTCCATTGTAGAATCAAGCACAATATCCATTGGCTCAACAATAACCAGTTCTGAACCTCTCCGAACAGCAACTGAAACCATTACATTGGAAACAACAGAGGTAGTCACATCCGAGGGTAAAGGCTGGACTTCTGAGATGGAAGCCCAGTGTTCGGCAAATGGTGGTGGGAATGGTCCTACTCACCGGGATGATGAAGATGATGTCAGCGAGGGTGAGGATCTTGTGGGTCATGGAAGGACTGAGGATAGCATGACAGAGGTAGAACTATGGCAACAGCTTGAGAATGAGTTGTACAGACCACCGGCAACTGAAGAAGAAGCTGACATTGCCAAGGAAATAAGGGAAGAGGAGGATGCAGCGGCAGCGGAGGTGGCTGAGAGCACATCGGAGAGCCTCCTTCCCGGTCCCACATCAGAGATGAGGAGATTTTACCCACCCGGCAAGATTATGCACATTGTGAACATACTCCCCGACGAGCCAGTACACGAAGATGATGACGATAAGGATAGCGGCAGTGATGAGGAAGATCACTGTATTGAACCAGAGAAGCCGAAGATTGGGATTTTCTCAACTCCGAGGTCGTTGTATGGCAAACTGAGACTATCGCAAATGATGATCAATGACCATTACATGCCTATTTACAGGAGAAATATTGAGCAATTGATAGCTGAACTTGAGATGGATGATTCAGTGAATGAAACAAGTCAAACAACTGGTTCTTTGTGATTGTTAAAGTGGTAAAGTTCTGCAGGTAACTCAGTTGATAAACTAACCCTCATTTAGAGCAAAACATAGTGCACTGATCTCATTTTAGAATTTTTTTTTTGTGTAGTGCTCTAACCCAACATAAGATTTTTGCTGAGCAATCTGTAGATAAATGATTAGGAGTGGAGTTCCAAGCATGGAAGACTGTCATTTTGGCAGTGAAATACAATTATTTTTGTTTTGTATTTTAAAAAGTAGAAAGAATGTATGTGTGTGTTGTGTATTGGTGATCTGCTCTACTTCATGATGGGAATTCTTCATATGCTACAATTGCTACTTTTTAATTTTTTTTAAAATATCTTTAAGTTTAAAACCAGAAAATGTTTGCTGAACCCTTGGCCATAAGATATTGAGTGAACAAGCACTTCAATTTTCGCAATATTGCAACATCTATGGAGTTAACAAAAAGATAAATGGCAAACTTGGAATTTCGCAAGCAAGTTCCCTCTTGATAGGTGTGTGTATTTATATATATATATATATATATATAAGAAAACATACTCTGAGAACGTCCTCAGAGTTCAAAAGGTCTGGGAGAGATAGACATATTTTACTATAGTAAATACATCAATAGTGTCAAACAACAGTTACTAAATATTTGTACTATTGACCAAACTGGTGTTAAGGTTTATTTTAGCTTAACTATGGATCTAGTAAAAATCAGATTCAATGACTGGAATTGATTGAATGATTGTGCATCATGAACGGTGTAGTTCAGGTCAAATTATTATGTATCATATATTTTATTGTGTTACTATTTATATATACAGTAATAGAAATTCAAAACTTAATGAAGATCATTGGATTTCATCCAACGGTTGAAAATCAAGTTACTTAAATTTCAAATCTACCTGTGTTGTATAGATTATTCGTTTATAATTTTTTTTTTTGTAAAGATGTTAGTTGCCATAGAGACATAAGATTTATAATCGTACTGAGGACAAGTCTATGTATATATATTATATATATATATATATTGGTTATTATATATATATATTGGTTGTAAAAAAAATTGTAAAAATAAGGTATAGAAGAGAGAATAAAATTGATGAGAGATTAAAAATTATTTCAGACATTTTAGAATGCAATGAGTTTTAATTCGTGGTCAAAGCTATAATTAGTTCCTAGATTTTGATCTCTTAAATTAAAAATAAAACATCATTTAGTCCTTAAATTATATAATTTTTTTAATTTTTAATTCAGTTAAGATGAATTTGAAAAAAAAAAAAACATTATTTGGGCACAACTGAGGGACCAATTGTGAACTTTACCCATTTTAATTTTTCCAAGGGCCAATATGTAAAAAGAAAGCAAAACCCTTCTTCACTCGCAAAGAAGACAAACCTCTCAGATTTTCCCCATTCCTCATGAATTCGATCGCTGTTTCGCTGCTCATCTTCTCTTCTCTCCTGATTCTCAGGTAAAATTCAAAAATTTCTATTTTTTATCGTCGCTTTTGAGCTTGAATTCTAATCTAATGACACTAATTTGGATCGATTCTAACTAATTTTCTCCTAATTCAACAGTGTTCTTTAAATTCCTGATATTTTCATTCGCTGATGTTTCTCTTAAGTTTCTCGCACTGAAATTTGGATTTTTAGAAGATAAATTTCACTAAAAACCACTCGGATTATGAAAAGTTGATGTCTTGGACTCTTGATGTGTTTACTGCTTTCTTTTTCTTGATAACTATTGGATTATTAGATTTTGGCAATAAAATGTACTGATCTGAAGCTTTTCAATGGATCTCTTCTTTTCATGTTTTATCTGGCATTGAAAATTTTTATCAGATGCAAACCAAACAAATATTATGTTGATTCAAACAAAAAAAAAAAATGAGTTTTTTTTGTAAGTCCAAACTAATTGCATTAATCAATGTAGGATTATCATTATTATTATTATATGATGAAATTTACGTAACTCTGATTGTTTCACTGAGTGTTGTGTCAGTTATGGTGTGTTCTTCTATGAGATTGTAGTTATATATGTAATGCGGATTCGGAGAAAGAGAGGACATTGGCAATGATCAAACCCTGATGGTTTGCTTGGTAACTATACTGATGATATAAAGAAGACAATTATAAGATCAGGATTTGGTATAGTAAGAGAGATGATGATTCAGCTAGATGAAGAAAAAGCGAAGCTCTTTTACGCTGAACATTCGGCGAAAAGTTTCTTCCCTGACCTTGTTAGATATATGATGAGGTATTATTGCTTTCATTTATTCTAATTAACATTATGAAGTTCCAAGGCTCATTCTCTTTTTTTGTTCTCATGAAGGTATTTGTTGTAGATAAACATAGTTTTCTTGGATTTGTTTGATTGGGTATTAAGTGGATGTTATTAAGGCGGGGTCAGTCCTGATTAATATCCAGAACATGGGTATTAAGTTTAATGCTATGTTTTAACCTAGTTTAGTGAAAATTATAGATAAACACCATCCACTAAACCTTAATGTATTATCTCATGAATTTTGGCAAACAACCTTTTATGAACAATTTATACTTAATGCGAGTTTCACTTTGAGTATACATGAGATATCTCATGTCGTGACACTATCATCATTCTCATCTAATTCTTGAATTTGATATTCTTGTGAGTTTATTTTCTTCTGAATGAAATAGGAGGCATTTTAGCAAATACAAGTACCTAAAATCTCAATAAACAGTGAAAATATGGGTTTTTTTTTTTTAAAAAAAAACCTATAATTTATTATTTCTAGTTTGTAATAGTACTATACTAATTATAAACATACTTTTTACATTATTTGAAACTTATATTGAGATATGGATGGTTTTTTTAATTATGTAAGCGGTAAGAAAAGTATAATTAGTAAATAATGCCCTTGTTAATTTCTCATTTATCCAAGTAACAAAGTTTTCATAGCAGACTTAGTCCTCTGCCCATTCAAACACTTAAGAATTCTCTTTTTAATGCCTAGTTAGCCTAATCCTTTGCCTAAATGCTTCAAATTAATGCCTCGCTAATAGACTTTAAATCACAGATATGTAAAGAATAATGCTATTATTACAACCCACCATTAGATAGCAGTATTGAAGGGCCAATATATACATTAGAAAGCTAGTATTGTATAAATTTTAATATCACATTTCTGGTTGTTTGTATTACAACATTCTTGAATATCATCAATAACAATTTCAACAAAATAATAGGACAAACCTCCCCATTCCTTGCTACCGATTTACAAGTGGATTAAATAGACGAGTTAAGTACTTAGGACTGTTATATGAAGAAAGCCTAGAAGCATCTCTAATGCAGATATGACCATTTATTCTTGCAACAGTATGTTCATTTCTTTTTCTTCCTTGTACCATGCCCTTGGTATGTTTGCAGTTGTTACTTGCATGAAGTTGGCAGTATCCGGAACTTGTCTCTTTTTGCGCTGATGGCCATCTTTTTGAGTTTTATGGTTGTACCTGTTCTTGCGTTGTCATACATACTTATGTGCATGTTTCTTCGATTTTGTTTCCTTACTGTAGAAAGTATAAATCTGTTTGACTAGCAACAAATGATTTATATGCTTGACTAATTTGATCAATGGTTTAGTGGTCCAGTTCTTGTTATGGTTATCGAGAAGTATAATGCAATCTCTGATTGGCGCTCTTTAATTGGACCGACTGATGCAAAACAGGCCAAAATTTCTCATCCTAACAGGTTTGTATGTTGTACATAACTAGTTATTATGCAATCGTTTACTTTGTGTCGTGATGATGAAAAAGATATTTACTTTCCCAATAAAAATATACCTTTCTTGACCCATCTTATACTACAAACTGTACAGTGGTACATGCAAATCTGCTTGGCAATCTTTTATGTAATTCTCTTTGGACTTTTTGGATATGAATGCCAACTTCCATTCAGTTGCTATTAAATGTACAAAATTCTACTTAATTCTTCAGTTCAGAAAAACAACATGAGATGATCTCAAACAATCTCTTTTAAAGCCACTGCTGATCTATCACTTAGTTCTTTAAGTAAAAAAATATTCAATTTAGTTCTCTTGTTGAACACATTCAATTTCTCAAGTCATGTGGCAGGAGCTCAATTGTTTGAGTAGCAGATTACACATCTGAAAACTAAAGAAGTTAAATAATTACTTTTTAAATTACATATGGCATGTTCAATTAACCATGAGACCATGAACAATGAAAATTGCACAAATTGAGTGAGCAACAGTTTATTCTCAGCTCAATATTTTACTGCACATTAACCATTTTCTTTCATCGATGAAACTGTAGAATTTCCGGTTAACCTTTTCTCGAGTTTATCATGCAGCATTAGAGCTATGTGCGGGTCGAGCACTGAAAGGAATTGTGTCCATGGTTCGGATTCTCGCCTATCTGCTGCACGAGAAATTTCATTTTTCTTTAAAGATATATCTGCAGGTATTTTCATATATATTCATGAGTATATATATATATATATATAAATCGAAATTCTAACCATGTTATATTAATACTGGTTCCCATTTTGCAGAAGCTTTAAAGCATGATGAACTCTAAACACTCACATCAGATGTTCTTTCAAGCTCACTGGACTTTCAGTTATTTTTATTTACATTGTGTTACTGACAATGTATTTTTTTTTCTATAATTTATTTAAATCAAAGTTGTTGTAAATCAAGACAGTTTTGTTACTCCTTTTTTTTGTTGTCTTATAATATTTAAATCAAGAAAATTGTATATATATATATTGGTAAATTTAAATAGACTTTTAATAGGTTTTGTTATAATATCAACAGTGTAGATGGAAATTCTTATTTGCCATTCTATTTCAACAAAATTATTTATCATTTATTATTTAATTATTTGAGACTTTACTTGCCACACCCTGAAAAATAGCAAAATTATTTGCCATTCTATTTCAACAAAATTATTTATCATTTATTTTATTTCATTTTACTTCCCATTCCAAAAAGCTGATAAAACATTACTTAAAATAAATCCAATTTAAAATTTAAATCAAAATTAAATAATAAGTAAACGAGTATCTCTTTTTTATTAATATAACTTTTAAGGACTAAATGATAATTTACTCTCTCTCTCTCTCTCTCTCTCTATATATATATATATATATATACACTTTCTCTTCTTCACCGACGAACAAAGAGAGACTATAAAAACCCAAAACCCCTGCGTTTCTCTCCATTAGACCAGATCCAGCTCGTTCTCCGAGCTCTCTCCCACTCCTTTCTAGCTTCAATGGCGGAGTTCCATGGCTCCTATAGCTTTGCATTGGCTCTGCTTCTCCTCTCCGTGTTCCTTATCCATTTCGCTGCTGCATCCGTCCATGACTACGCTGGCGAGAAGTTCACAGCCAAGGGGAATGCGTTCGTGCTTTATGGTGGAAGTGAGGGCCTTTATGCGTCCATTCCTGGCTCTAATGCTACTGGACTTGCCAGCGAGGAGGCTTCCATTCGGTAATCCTCTTTATTACTGGTTTAGTTTCTATATGATTCCTTCTCAGATCTAGTGTAGTTTCTCGAGATATTTGATTGGAAATTGAGATCTAGTGCTGTTGCTTTTGTTTTGGCATTTGTTTTGGTTACTAAATTGTTTGCTGGAATGGAAATAGTGTAACACCTTCATGCTTTTACTAGAATTTTTTGTGTTAATTGAGTAGTATTGCAAAGAATTGAGAGAAAATTTCCAGGAAGTGAAATTTGTTTACAGTGGAGTGTTAATGGTAGAAGAAGTTGTAAAGCTTAGAATGATTCAAGAGCTCATGTAAAAGAATGAATTTTATTGTTCTGTAGTATCTTTTGTTATCTCACTTTTTGTATAAAAAACTCAACTTGAATTTATATGTAGGTTGAATCTACAAGATAAAATTGTGAGAATGAAGTGATGAACTCAATGTTTTGTATTGTCTTTATGGAATTAGATTTGAAAAGATCACATTTATGAGGTCTGAAGAATTTGCTTCCAAGAAGAAAGACACTGATGAGGTGATGGTTCAGGCCATAATTTTCGAGGTTGAAGATCGTGAGACTATCGGAGGCTCAGCATATGGTGGTCTAAGAGCCGTTTGCTGCACAACTGACCTTGCAAAATTGGGTGCTTGTACAGAGGGGACTATCATACACCGTGAGTCTGCGAAGAACCCTGGTTGGCCAAAAGTCTTAGCTGCTTCCTTCAAAGGAAATGAAGTTGTTGCAACATTACCGTCTCAAACGATACCTATATTAAGGACTGGGATGTATAACTTGTACTTCGTTTATTGTGATTCATCGCTTGATGGATTGGTTGTAGAAGGCAAGACCATATGGAAAAACCCAACTGGGTATCTTCCTGGGAGGATGGCTCCTCTCATGAATTTCTATGGGTTAATGTCTCTTGCCTTTGTGGTACTTGGTATCTTTTGGTTTTCCCAAGTACGCGAAGTTTTGGAGAGAGGTCATACCACTGCAGAATTGTGTAACACTTGTTATCGCATTGGGGATGTTTGAAATGGCATTGTGGTACTTTGATTATGCTAAATTCAATGAAACCGGTGTTCGTCCAGGCGGGATCACATTTTGGGCAGTAACCTTTGGTGCTGTTAAGCGGACGGTTGCGCGTGTGCTTATCCTTGTTGTTTCAATGGGATTTGGAGTTGTAAGGCCTACTCTTGGTGGCCTTACCTCCAAAGTGATGATGCTTGGAGCAACCTTTTTTCTAGCTTCTGAGGTCCTTGAAGTGGCAGAGAATGTAGGAGCTGTAAGTGATCTCTCTGGTAAAGCAAGGCTATTCTTGGTTTTTCCAGTGGCTCTCTTGGATGGATTCTTCATTCTTTGGATTTTCAGATCTCTATACAAAACACTGGACAAACTCCAGGTGTAGCTGAATTTACACTAGTTTACTACCTTAATGTCCATTAGTTCTTATATGAAGGAACACCAATTGATATGTTAATCTAACAGGCTAGACGAATGGCGGCAAAGCTAGAGATTTATATGAAATTCAGAAATGCATTGGCCGCGGCTACCATTGTATCTGTCTGTTGGATCTGCTTCGAGGTAATGTTCATATATTGTACAATTTTGTATTTGTAACTCCACTGTGATTATTACTTCATGAAAACTTTTGCCATGGTCTTCTTGCAGGTTTACTTCAAGTCGACCGATGGATACAATGAACGATGGGAAAATGCTTGGATCATTCCGGCTTTCTGGCATGTCTTATCCTTCTCACTTCTTTGCGTCGTCTGTGCTCTCTGGTCGCCATCCCAGAACTCAATGAGGTAGTTCTCTCCATTTCATTTATGCTTTTCATCATTTCCTTTGTTCATTTCACTGAGATTGTCAATTCCAGTTAACATAGTTACCATTGAAAGACATCTCTTTATTATTTTTACAGTTGTCATAGAAATCTCTGTCTCACTGCTCGTCAGGTATGCATACTCAGACGGAAAGCAACGAAGATTTCGACAGAGAAAACTCTCTTCCACCGATAAAACCAGCTACATTTCTCATCAAAGGACAACCACCAAACCAGATTACAGTACAACACTGAACTCAAAACTTGAAGATCAACAAAATGGTGATCTTGAACAAGATAAGAGGGAGTAGTAACCCAAGCCACAACATACCACATTTTGTAACATTAAACTTCTCCCTTTTTTGGCTTATTCTTTTCTTCCTTTTTACACCCCTTGTGCTACTTTTACTTGTCAAGATTAAGATAAGAATTGGATTAGAGTTTACTACAATTACTACTATCAAAGAGAAATGAGAATTCATCACCACTTTTTTTCACATTTGGTTAGTGTTGGTTTAGTTGTCTTTCAATTGGATTCTGGAAAGTTATTATCTTAATTGATATTAAATTAAATTTAATATATAATTTAGGGTAAACAATTTAAACAGTCTCCTATCATATTCTTAATTTGGTTATCCAGTTTTATAAATTTTTTTATAAAATTATGATTTTTATTTTTTATTATAATTTAGTTATTTGAACATACATCGTTAATAGTCTATATTTAGATAATCAAATTATAACAAAAATTATAAAAAAAATAAATAAAAATAAACGGTAAAATTATAACTTTTTAAAACCGATGATTTATCTTTTTCTTTATGATATGCCTCGAGATATGTGCTATCTAAAATCGGCCGTTCATCTGCCTAGAGATAAGCACAGACCCTTCTAATTATATCTCTCTGCCTTCTTCCCTCCCTTTCACTCCCGCTCATGCTTCGTTCTATCACAATGCCATCAATCTCCTTCACCGCTTCTCCGATCACCGTCTTCTCCGCCGTTCCCCGCCGGCTCCACTCCGCCGGCTCCACCACCACCACCACCTCCGGCGAACCCTCACCAGACTTCATCTACAACCGTTCAATACCTTCCATCCGATGGCCCAACCTCAATCTCACCGACTATTCCCCTTCCTCTCCCCTCCCTCTCCCTCCCATCCCCCAATCGGATCCACCTCCAGACCCGAATCCGAATCAGATCCGAACCCGCTTCCCGCCGCCGAGCCACTTGACTCCAAACGCAGCCGAACCCGCGCCAAAAAGCTGAACAAGCTGGCTCTGAAGCGAGCCAAAGACTGGCGCCAGCGCGTCGAGCTCTTATCAGGGTCGGATCCTCGCCCTCAACCCATCCGAATTCGTCGCCGACATCCTCGACTCACGTGCCGTGCAGATGACCCCCACCGACCTCTGCTTCGTCGTCAAAACCGTCGGCCACGTCAACTGGCGCCGCTCTCTCGAGGTCTTCGAATGGCTCACCCTCCACCGCCGCCACTCCCCCGGCCCTCGCCTCCTCTCCACCATTCTCTCCGTCCTCGGCCGCGCTCGCCAAACCCTCATCGCCGAGGAACTCTTCGCTCGCTGCGCCGACCCGGAGTCCAACCCCTCCGCCGTCGCCGTCCAGGTTTATAATGCCATGATGGGCGTCTACGCCCGCGCCGCCCGTTTCAACGACGTCCAGAAGCTTCTTGAAGAGATGAAGTCCCGGAGCATCGCCCCTGATCTTGTGAGCTTCAACACTCTCATCAATGCCAAGGCGAAGGCCGGCCTTATGGTTCCTGGCTCTGCTCGTGAGCTTCTCCAGCAAGTCCGCAATGCTGGGCTTCGTCCCGATACCATCACTTTCAATACTCTTATTAGTGCTTGCTCGCATAGTTTGAGCTTCAGTGAGGCAGTGGAGGTCTTTGAGAGCATGGAGGCTTCGAAATGCCTGCCGGATTTGTGGACTTATAATGGTATGGTGTCTGTTTATGCTCGCTGTGGTATGGCAAGGGATGCCCGCAGGGTGTTTGATGAATTGGGTCAGAGAGGTTTTTCACCGGATGCTGTCACTTATAATGCTTTGTTATATGCATTTGCGAGAGATGGTGATGTTGAGGAGGTTGAGAGAGTTTGTGAGCAAATGGTGAATGCTGGATTCAAGAAGGATGAGATTACTTATAATACGATGATACATATGTATGGGAAAATGGGGATGTTGGATTTGGTTGTGGAGTTGTATCGAGAGATGAGAGAGGATGGATGTAGTCCTGATGCTGTGACATATACAGTGTTGATTGATTCGTTGGGGAAGGCTGATAAGGTGACGGAGGCGGAGAGGGTGATGGGGGAGATGGTGGAGGCTGGGGTGAGGCCGACACTGAGGGCATATAGTGCTTTGATTTGCGGGTATGCAAAGGCTGGCATGCGAGATGAGGCGGTTCGCACATTTGAGCTTATGAGGAAGTCAGGGATCAAGCCCGACAATTTAGCTTATTCGGTGATGGTGGATATTCTTTTGAGGTCTAACGATGTGAGGAAGGCAATGGTGTTGTATAGGGAGATGATGCGGGATGGGTTTAGGCCAGATAAGGGACTTTATGGTGTTATGCTTGGCGTTCTTGCGAAGGAGAGTAAAGATGAGGAGATTAGAGAGGTTGTTAGGGACATGGAGGAGTCTGGGTTCAGCTCGAAAGTGATTTTGTCAATTCTTGTAAAAGGGGAGTGCTTCTTTAAAGCTGCCGAAGTTTTGAAACGTGCTGTTGATGCAGGATTTGAGCCCGAAAGAGAGAATTTGTTTTCTATCATGAATGCATTCGTTTCATCAGGCAGGCATGCTGAGATGCATGATTTACTCAATTTTTTAAAGGAAAATGCGCCCAATTCACATACTTTGATAGCAGAAGCTACGATTTTCATGTTGTGCAAAGATCATCAAAGCAGAAGCTGCTATAGCAGAGTACAATAAGGTGAGGGTGTGCAACTTTGAATCCATTGGTGCTAGTTATAACATGTATGAAAGCTTGATCATCTGCTGTGAAGAGACTGAGTTCTTCCATGAAGCTTCTCAAATATTTTCAGACATGAAATTTCTTGGGCTGGAACCTTCTTGGAAGATTTATGAGAGTGTGATCAATATTTTCTGCAAGATGGGTTTTCCGGAAACATCACATCACTTGGTTAATCAGGCCGAAAGAGCTGGCATTGCAATCAATCTTTCTATTTATGTTAATTTGATAGAGACGTATGGCAGGCTAAAGATGTGGCAGAGAGCAGAAAGCATTGTTGAGGATCTCAGATTACGGTCACTAGTTGATAGGAAAATCTGGAATGCTCTGATAAATGCATACGCTGCAAATGGCCGCTATGAGCAGGCAAGGGCAATCTTCAATACCATGATGAAAGATGGTATTCAGCCTACCATTGATTCTGTTAATGGCCTCATGCAAGCATTGATTGTTGACGGGAGGCTAGATGAACTCTACGTTGTTGTTCAGGAGCTGCAAGATATGGACTTCAAAATTAGCAAAAGTACAGTTCTGATGATGCTGGATGCCTATGCAAGAGTCGGGAATATCTTTGAGGTGAAGAAGATCTACAATGGCATGAAGGCTGCAGGATATTTGCCCACAATGCATCTGTATAGGAGTATGCTTGCTTTGTTGTGCCGTGGAAAACGATTGAGAGATGTTGAACTGATGTTAGCTGAGATGGAAGGCATTGGTTTTAAGCCTGACCTTTCCATTTTCAACTCACTTCTCAAAATGTACACTGGAGTGGAAGATTTTAAGAAGACAGTGGAGACTTACAGGAAAATGCAAGAAGCAGGGTACAAACCTGATGAGGACACTTACAACACTCTTATAGTGATGTACAGCAGGGACAGGAGGCCTGAAGAAGGGTTTTCTCTTCTAAATGATATGAAGAAACAGGGTTTGGAGCCCAAGATGGATACATACAAAAGCTTATTAGCTGCATGTGCTAAGGAACAACTGTGGGAACAGGCTGAGGAACTCTTTTGAGAATATGAGATCAAAAGTTTGCATACAGGATCGGTTAATTTACCATATTATGATGAAGATATATAGAGACTCCGGAGACCATTCTAAAGCTGAGAATGTGCTTTCTCTGATGAAAGAAGCTGGTGTACAGCCATCACTTGCTACGATGCACCTGCTTATGGTTTCATATGGCTCAGGTGGGCATCCTCAGGAAGCAGAGAACATTCTCAATAACTTGAAAGCATCTGGGATGGAGCTCAGTACACTGCCTTTCAGTTCTGTTATTGATGCTTACCTGAAGAAGGGAGATTATAACATGGGAATTACAAAACTTCTGGAGATGAAGAGAGATGGTGTGGAGCCAGATCATAGAATCTGGACTTGTTTTATCAGGGCTGCAAGTAGATGTGAGCAAACTGATGATGCAATGTTGCTCCTAAATGCACTGCAGGAGAATGGTTTTGATATTCCGATCAGGTACAATAACTGCTCTGTTTTTCTCACTCTCACATAACATGGTGCATATTGAGGTTCTATTTTCATGTCATTCCCTACAGTGAGCGGAATATTGGGACCATTCAAGTTTGTTGTTTTCTTAGAACCTCTATTTCATGTTATGCAGGCTGCTGACAGAGAAAGCTGACTCACTGATTGTGGAGGTGGACCGGTTGCTTGAAGATTTGGGGCCTATGGAAGATAATGCTGCGTTTAACTTTGTCAATGCAGTTGAAGATCTACTGTGGGCATTTGAAAGACGAGCGACTGCATCATGGGTTTTGCAATTGGCTATCAAGAAAAGCATTTACCGCCACAATTTGTTCCGGTAATATCATAATACATGATGTCATATTCTTTTTGTTTATCTTTAATATATGCATATATAGTCATTACTCTCATTTTGCCACTGTAGCAGTTAGATGTCAAGTGCAGTCTCTCCTGTCTCTTCCGAGCTTTGGGGGTATGATCTAACAATTTTGTAAATGATGCAGGGTTGCTGAGAAAGATTGGGGAGCTGATTTCAGGAAACTCTCTGGCGGTGCCGCTCTTGTTGCTCTTACTTTATGGCTTGATCTCATGCAAGTCAGTGCTTCAAACATACTTTTCTAATGAACTTCGTGACTATATTGGCATCTTAAAGTTTGCTATAGTTAATGTTTTTTTGCATGATTGAGATAACTTTTGTGCTCTTTGAACTGTCTAGAAAGCATTTTTTGGGGGTTTTTTCATCATCAAATTAGCCTATAGAAGATCAAGTTTTTTTGTCTTTAATTTCAGATATATCACTATAGTTGTTTCGACATGGAGTTGGTTTCAAAAGTTTAACAAGCGCTACCATTCAATTGAAATCATTGGTTGTGTAAGACATAATTTTGCATTTCTATGCTCAATGATACCACCGAAAATATTATCTGCCTCTCCATGTTTGTCATGGGATGTGTCTCTTTAAATCTCACGCTATTGTTCATTCAAGATTTAAGATCATGGATTGCCACATTTATAACGTTCATTGTATTTCTGAGGGATATGGCATCTGATCACATTGTCTATATCTGTGTCAGGATGCATCACTGCAGGGGATTCCAGAGTCACCAAAGTCTGTTGTATTAATAACAGGGGGTGCAGAATACAACATGGTGTCTCTAAATAAAACACTGAAAGCCTATCTTTGGGAGATGGGATCACCGTTTCTGCCTTGCTAAAACTCGTGACGGGCTCCTTGTGGCAAAGGCTCACTCCCTTAGGATGTGGCTGAAGGACTCGTCCTTCTGTCTTGACCTAGAGTTGAAGGATGCAATATCTCTGCCTAAAACAAACTCAATGAAGCTCACAGATGGATATTTCATGAGAGCTAGTTTAGTTCAGGCTTTCAATGATATACATGAACAACTGGGGCAGTTGCGGCCAAAGAAGTTTGCACAGTTGGCTTTGTTGCCTAAAGAAACCAGGGACAAGGTTATGAAAACCCAATTAGAACGCAGCCGGGAAAAACTGGAAAAAATGAGGGAAAGGGGTCTTGTTAGAGCAAGGAAGCCGACAAAATTTCGCACAAGAAAATTTATGAGAAGACAACATAAGGCTCATGAGATGGCTACACAAGGTTCTTAAGAAATCAAGCATTTGAACTCTTCTATTCATCAAATTAGAAGGAAGGTCATGGAACTCACTGCCTAAATGATCATATCCTCTTTTCTTCCTCCAGAACACAAGTGCTTTGCCCTGTACAGGTGATTATGATTTTTTTTTTTGGTTTGTGCAATGTTTTATGTAGTCTTTTTTTCTTTTTCTTTGGCAAATGACTGATATTTTATCTGAATCTTGGTCCTTGGTTTTTATGTGGCTGATGATTCGTTGGTGCTATTTTTTGGCATGTTAGGTCCCTGGAAAAATGCATGTAACTGAAGGTTGCTAGCATTTCTTTCTTGTCTTCCCTCAAGGTGCTATTAGAGGTCTTTCGCAGACTTCTTTCGAAGTAATACTGTCTAAGAAGAAGCTTATGAAAAGCATGGAGCAACAATGTGATGCGGAAAACTTTATGCATGAGGTAATTAATCATTGTTCTTTTTTAAAATGAGCTGTGATACTGTGCTGGAAGAATTCAAATAATAGCAATCATTTTGGAGATGTTGGTTAAAAAAAAAGGATTATACATCTTGGTTATCTTGAGGAGATATGATATTCTAATTGAACTAGAATAGAGGACCAGAAAGTAAAGAAAGTTTAATTTTCACATTTGGTTTATTCACTATGTCTATCTCATTTCCTTTGGCTAATCAAATACCAGAAAATGATTTGAGCCTCTTTAATATCGTTGTGTTGCTCTGATTTTACTTTTTGTAATGTTAGTTTTATGAATTTGTGAAGATACTTATTTTTCATGTGGTTTAGTATCACATCTTGTTTGCCATTGAAGCTCATCATAGAGTCTAGAGTTCATGTCTCTTCATCACTTGTTTTGCTGTTACCTTGATAATAAACTCATTGAGTCTCTTATTAAACTTGATTTTCATGAGGGCATATTTGTTTTATGCAAGTATTTTTCTTTTCCTTGAAGTAAATGCATGCAAGACCTTCAGCCTCAACATTTATTCATCCTTAATAAAGAAAAGAAAGAAAAGACAGTCATTCAAAATACATAGAATCACCACACTAAAATCACTCATTATAGATTAAGGATTCAAAGTTCATCACAATACATTCAGAATACGAAATACAGGAAACACACTGATATGAGACAAGATGACAATCTCTTATTTTTAGCACAAGAACTAGTCGCTGCAAATAGCCTTAAGCTTTGTAGCAAACATCTCCATCACAAACATATATAGCCTTCCTTGCTAGTTTTTTCTTCGCCTTGCTCATTAGCTAGGCTGACCAAGGCATGGTTCTTCCAGCATCCTTTAATGCACACTTAGGGTGCAAATTGAAGTCGCATTGTTCACAGTAAAAGGACCATCCTTGTCCTCCATCCTTGCATCCATCACAATTGTATCGCCTACGGCGAGTCAATACTAGCTCGTGCGCTTCATGTAGAAGATGCTTCAGAGTCTTTAGCCACGATTTTGCCATCTCCTCTATTTCAGCTTCAAACTCCTTAATTTTCCCAGGAGTGAATGGGTAAGCTTCATGACCATGTTCTTCAACAAGCTCAACAGCATTTGAATTCAGAGTCTTCCCATCAGGATCAAGAACAACAAGCATCGGCAGTGTCTCGAGCTCAAAGTAGTGGGGTAAAATTTCCAAGGCCTTGTCCTTGAAGGGGATAGCAAGCCAAGGCATGCTCGCAAAGGTATGATTGAAAGTTGACTCCTCATCATCTAATGACACTAGCACAACCTCAAAATTCTCACCTTTTTGCTTCAGCTTTTCATACACCTTCACTAGCAATGGCGTGAACTCACTGCTACCAGGGAAAGAGCTTGCTGAGAAGTAGATACCTACAACTTTCCCCTCAAGCTCTGACACAGGTACCTAACATATATCCATCTCAATTGACATATATATTTTTAGAGGATGAATATTTTAGGGATGTACCTAGATTATCTTTTCTTATATATATATATATATGATCGGTCTAAGAATTCACCTTCTATCATTCAAAACTAATATCATCTCATATTACACACACACATCCTATCATTTGAAACTAAAGATCATATGAAGCTACACCCACACACAACCGGGCGCATGCACACATAAATGATCAGTCAAAGAATTTACCGTAGTTCCATCATTTGAAGCTTAGATTATCTCAAGTTACACACACACACACACATATATATATATATATATATGTAAAATGATTAGATAAGAGTTCACCTTAGTTCCGTCATAAGAAATCAAGAAATCACGAGAGTTAGAAGCAAGCACACTGCGAAGAGTTTGTGCTTGCTTAGCTGCAACCTCTTCCTCCTGGAATTGTTTGATCTTCTCTTGATAGAAAGGGTACGCCTCCGCGCCGTATTCTCTCACAACCTTCACCCCCTCCTCAGTAAGCACAACTCCACTCTCACTGAGGATAACCAAGTGTGGTATATCCCTCACCTTGAACAACTCATTTAAGCTATCCCTTGTCTTATCATTAGAGAATGGAATAGCAAGCCATGGCATGTTAGCAAAGTATCCATTGAATGCTTCTTCACAAACACAACCCCAAACTGCTTTCCCTGTGAAGATAGCTCACCATAAACCTCAATTAGCTTTGGAGTAAACCTCCTACAAGGTCCACACCATGAAGCAGAGAAGTATAAAGCCACAATCTTTCCTTTGAGATCACTAGTCTTTAACCTGCAATTAATTTTGAGGATTAACTCATAGTTTCAATCCACCAGTACAAAATCAAAGATCCAATTAGAGTAAATAATAATAATAATAATCTTTCCTACTAAACTAAAGCCCTAAGAGGCCTTGGTTCAGGGAACATTACCGTCTACCATATTTGGATTGGCGGCGGTGGTAATATTGATAGTAATATGTGATTACCAATTTTATAATATTATCAAGTAATTTTATTATCTCATTATCATTAAAACAGATTATGTTGGGTTACCATGTAGGCGGTAAATTGATTTTTTATTTTTGAACAAATATGCTTTTTGTTTAAAAAATAATAATTTTAATAGACTGCATATTTACTCATTGGATAAAAAAATTTAATTAATTTTGGATGATGTTATTTTTTTGGGAATATTTTTCAACTTTAAATTTTTTATTATTATAATTAATTTTTTATGTAAAAATTTCATTTTATCTTAGCTTTCAATTTAGTCAAAATCTTAGATATAAACATATTTTGGGAAAATTATGTAAAAATTAATTTTTGATGTTATAATTTAATTATTTTTTTATCTCAATTTTTTTTACTTTAAATTTAAATTTATTTAAAATTATATATATTGGTATTTTGAGAAATTTAGAACATTATTAAGTTGATTAATATATAATATGAGTTTTCCACCCAACATGATTATTGGCATATAGCATTTTCAATCTCATTATCATAGTAATCTCATTGCGTTGTGATACTACGAACCAATCACCTCCTAAACGAAATCTCCTGAAAATATTGAAATTTTCATTCAAATGAAGTTAGTTTTCACTTGGAAAAACTTAATACACAACAACAAATATTGAACTCGAGAATTTATTAACAGATAAAAAGTGAAAAGATCGGAACCTGATCCCCATTGTGGCGGATGAGGAAGTCTCTGGACTTGCCGGAGAGGATCGAGACGAGATCATGGCTTTCCGACGCCGTTGAACGTCGTTTCAACACCCACCATTGAAGAAGAAAGAGGGATTCAGTGATGCTTCTTTTTGGCTTTCAGGTATTCTATTTATACTGTGATTTCTCAGACCAAGCTAATAAATTAATAAAATAAGATAAAATAAAATAAAATAAAAAGTTTATGTTGACGTGGACTTGAAATATTAAAAGACTAGAATAAGATCAATAGCATGCAACTATCAAGGGAAGAACTTCACACGTGAGGTCTTTTTAGTTTTTACTATCAGGGATTAGATTAGGTTCTATTTTTAATCTATTTTTTATTTTATTATGTATCAGTTGTTTTTTGTTTTTAGCCTTTTCCTTGTTATGTTTAAACCTTTTGTAGTTTTATTTTTTTTATCTTTTCTCAATAAATAGCTGCTTTCAAAATTTTGGATTTTTTTTTTTAAAATAATATGGAAAACCAAAGAATATAATTGGCAGGTAAACCATCTTTATCAATCCAAATTAAAAAAAAATAGAAAATTTAATATCCTAAAAAAGTCCCTCTGATTTTACTTAAAATAAAAAGAAGAAAAAGGGCTAATTTTTAGGATATTTTTATTTTTATTTTTTTGAAGTTTGTTTGAGTGAATGTGAATGTGATAAGGCTGTTTGTGTAAAACGGGTTGGATGGTCATATGTATATGATTATTATATGTACTATAATTCAAAATGGTGATAATGATTAATGAGGATGATGTAAAAAAAAAGAAAGATGGAGAAAGAGAAGGAAATAACAAGAATAAAATATTATAATCCGAAAAGATGATGATGATGGATGATAATAGAAAATATATATATATATATATGGAGAAAAAGAAGGAAATAACAAAAATAAAACATTATAATCTAAAATAATGAATGATGATGATGTTGATCATACAAAAGATATATATGGAGAAAAAGAAGGAAATAACAAGAATAAAATATTCTAATTGAAAATGATAATGATGATGATAGAAAAATATATATATGGAGAAAAAAAAAGGAAATGACAAAATTTTAAAATATTGTAATTCAAAATAATGATGATGTTGATGATGGGAAAAAAAATAATGATATTTAGACTGAATTGATAGGTCGAATTGGCAGTCCAAATGATCAATGTTAATATTCACATAACTCTTTTTTTTTTTAATACCAATTTGACTTAAATAGTATTACTCTAGATGTATATGTAAGTCTATGTAATTTTCTCCCTAAAGAAAAAAGACGTAATGTATTATGAGTTATGAGGAGATTTTAATATAAATATAGTTTATTTTAATTCTTTATTTCTAATATAAATTAGGTATATTATTCTCTATTCACTGTAACATGCATGAGTCATAATTTATAATTAATATCTACACTTAAAAATTTAAGTTGCCGGCCGTATGTATATATATATATAGATATAAGTATTTATAATTTTAGAGGGTTATACATGTTATTTTACCATTAAATTAATTAATATCATTTTATTTCAGATCACATTTTTATTATAAAACATGCAAATTTTATTTAGAATCCATGATATATAATATGGCATAACAACCAAATGGCATGAACTCATGCTTAAGCATTGGAAACCAATAAATAACAACTTAGAGATTTGTAATTACATAAGGTATTGGATTTTCTAATTTAAATATTAAATGATTTACAAACAAAAAGGAAATGTTGAGATTTGTGAGATACTAGAGAAAACTAAAGCTTATTTCAACATGATTTTATTTTTCAGGACTATAGTTTTTAAAGAATTGTGTGATAAATAATTAAAAATAAAAATAAAAATAAAGGTTTTTATTCCATATGTTTTATCTAAACTTTGAAGAAGTGGACAAAGTTAATCCTAGGGCCTAGCTAGTGTGAGAAGATAATGACTAGTCATATATAATTGTATAGCTTCCTCAAGTACTCTTTTGAGTAGATTATGTGATAGGGATTATAAAATAAAAAAATTTCAACTAATTTGTTTTAAAAAATTAAATTGATATGTAAAATCTCAGCATCTGGAGGATATAACCAATGTTTTCAGACCCAGACCGGATCGGGCAGTCGGATCGGGTAAACCAGGATCCGGCATTAAAACCGGTCCGGTTCAATATATAAAACCGGATTTTGATAAAACCGGGGTTGAACCGGCAACCCGGACAATCGAACCGATGACCCGGTGACCCAGCCGGGTCATCTACAAGGGTTTGCACCAATTTTTTTTTTTAATTCTTATTTTATTTTTATAATATATTAATGTTTAGGGTTATAATGTAAAATTATAAAACTAAGGAAGGGAGAGACCAAGGGAATATTTTTATTTTGATTTTTTTTATGAATTTTTTAGTTGTGTATTTCCTTGTGAATATTTTTATGCTTCTCAATTAATTTTATATTAGTTTATTATTATGTTATTGGGTGTATTTTACATTTTTAATGTGGTGTACTTCAATATTTATTTATATAAAATACTCGCTTAAATTTTTAAAAATCATGTTTTTATTTTTTTTATTTTTTATTCTTCAATATTTAATTTTTTTAATTATATATAACTAAAAATTATATTATTTTTAATAAAAATTATTGACCCCAGTTCAACCTCGGTTCAACCAGGTTGAACCCCTCGACCCCTGACCCCTACCTTTCTCCGGGTCGATGGCTGGTCCGGGTCTGAAAATCTTGGATATAACATATTACCAATTGTGGCATTTGTTTTTTTGTCACACAGTAGAAAAATCTGTTAACCATCTCTTATTGACTGCTCACAAACTTCTCAAATGCAGAGTGGAGCCACTATAATTTGGCCACTTGACAATATTTTTAAGAATTATTTTTCTTTGAAATTAAGGAAAATTTAAATATTTATAATTAATATAGATTTTAACTTAAGAACGAGACAACATCAAAAAAGATATAGGAAGCTTGGCATGAGAAAGCATGTACTTGACCCTCTCTTCATTTGTTCTGTTCATTCTCTTAGCCATACCATTGAGCTGAGGTGTCTTGGTTAAAGTCTCCTCAAACCTTATTCCATGGAGTCTACAATAGTTCTCAAATGACCCTCTGTATTCATCACCATTATCTGCTCTTACTATCTTCAACTTAAACTGTTTTTATGTCTCCCTTTCAACTTTGACATGGAAATCCCTGAGACATCAAGCACTTGATCTCTGGTCTTCAAAACAATTGCCCATACCTTACTTGAATGATCATTAATGAAGGTCACAAAATAGTGTCCACCCCCTAAAGTTTTGTCTGCATAGAACAAACATCAGTATGAACCAAATCAAGAATATTTGATTTTCTGGATGGGGTGTGAATGAAATGCCACTCTATGTGTTTTTCATGTTAAGCAATCAACACATGTTTTAAGATATGCTCCTTTCATGCTTGGTAGAAGATTCTTCTTGGAGAGAAGTTGTAGCCCTTTCTCACTAACATGCCCAAGTCTTCTATGGCATAGCTCAATACTTGCATCTTGTAGAACTGCATTTAGTTCTCTTATGTGTAGCTTAGCTTGCGTAATATAGAGTGTATTCATCTTTTTCCCTCTAGCAACCACTAGAGAACCTTTGGTGAGCTTACACTTGCTCTCACCAAATCAACTAACAAACCCATCATCATCATCATCATCATCATCAAGCCTTCTTGTGGATATCAAATCTTGGTAAATATCTTGAACATGCCTAACATCCTTAAGTACTAGCTCAAACCCCTTATTGGTCTCCAAGCAAATGTCTCCAATATCTACTATCTTCGATGCACCACTATTACCCATCTTGACACTTCCAAGGTCACCACTAGAGTAGAAAAGAAGTTACCATGGGGAGTAACATGAAATGAAACTCTTGAGTCAAATACCCAGTCACTCTCTTGGCTCACCAGATTAGTACAGTCATCATCACAAATGACACTGATGTCACCCTCTGTGACTATTGTGTTAGTCTCCTTCTCTTTACTTCCACCACTATGCTCTCTTTTGAGAAATCTGTACTCTTTTTTCATATGACTCATCTTGTTGCAATGAAAACACTTGATGTTCTTCTTGTTCTTCGACCTGTCTTTGGATGTATCTTTGTTGCCATGACCTTGAGAATGCCTGCCTATCACGAACCTTCTGGCTTTTCAGAAACAAGAACCCCAAAGAAAACTTCACCTTTTTCCTTCCTTCTAGTCTCTTCACTCAATAGGTTTTCCTTAACCATTTCCATGGTTAGCTTTCCACTTGGTGTTGAAGTGCTCAGAGATGCCACTAAAGTTTCCCAACTATCTGGTAAAGAGCTTAGGAGTAACAATGCTTGCAACTAATCTTCAAAAAGCATCTTCATGGAAGCCAATTGGTTCACTACGCCTTGAAAGTCACTAGTATGCTCTGTCATACTTCTTCCATCTTTGTACTTCAAGTTTACTAGCCTTAGAATGATTGAGGTCTTGTTTCTGAAAGTGTTCTTTTCATACATGGCTTCTAACTTTTTCCAGAGTTCATCGGCTTTGACTTTTTTAGAGATATGATGAAATATACTGACATCTACCTATTGCCTGATAGTTGCAATAGCCTTTGGATGTAGTATTTCTCATTCATCATCAGTCACCTTCTTTGGCTTTGCTTTGCCCATCACCGGTAAGTACAATTTCTTTACAATAAGGAAATATTACATCTTGGGCTTCTAAATTGAATAATTCGATTGGGTTGACTTTATCATTTCACATGAAGCTTGTTTGGCCATCTCGACTCATAATAAACAATCCCTTTCCAACCTGGTCTCTAATTCCACTTGTTGGGGGTTCCCTGCAATGCAACAATGTAAAGACCAGCGGAAATTATTGTAGAAATGTCATTGTTCATGACACTGTAGTGATGTTACTATTTAATGTGCGGTCCGTCTACGGGCGCATACTGCCCGCAAGATCTCTCTGCCAAGTCTGTACGGTCTTTATGCGGCTGCACACTACCTGCATAGTCTTCTTCCAAACTTGTAAAGGCTCTATGAGGCTTGTATGACCTTCCTAGGTCCAATATACCCCTTCAAACCTTGAAACAAACTCAAGACGCTATCAAACCCCTCAATATGTGTTAGAATGATATTAACAACAATACAAGAAGTAAACACCAAGGTTTTTGTGTGAAAACCCCTTTGGATCAAGGGAAAAATCACAAGACTCTTTAAAGCCACTTGAAGTATGTTTCATTATATCAACTATAGGATGACAAGAGTCCTCACTAGATACAACTAGATGAATGACAACACTGCATCAACAAGAGAGTTGCATCAAGACGTTCATCATCTCAAGTATGGATCAGCACAACAAACATCAAGAAGAAAATAGAATGAGGAAGCAAACCCTAAAGCCGAGGAGAACTATTTGCAAGGATCACTCCAATGGATTTGGATAAACCAATGTTTTTAAAACCGAACCGGTCCAGCCGGTTGGACCGGAAAAACCGGGAACCGGCCCATAGCCCGGTCCGGTTTTAGAATTAATGTTGACCAAATTTTAAACCGGTCAAACCCGGCCAAACCGGTAAACCGGCCGGTCGGACCAAAACCGGATGGAACCCGGTTTTCAATTTTTGTTTTTTTTTTTGTTTTTTTTTTTTTTTGTAAGAAAGGACTTGGGGCATGAATTGGCTCTTTTATTTTTCTTAATTTTATGATGCTCTTTGAGTCTTGATTTGTCGAAAATATTGTTTGGATTCTTGGAACTTTGGAGTTTGGAGGTATGAGAAAATAAACAAAAACTTGTAAATTGTTTAAGAGGTATATATCATTTAGGACTTAAATATGAGAATTAAATTAACCATACTTAGTTCTAGTTTTGTTTATAATTTTTTTATTCATGCCTTGTCTCATCCTCACATAATTAGTAATTTAATTAGTGGTTTAATTTATGTAGTTATCATCATTGCATTTATGATTAATAGATTAAGAAATAAAAGGTTTAGGGAGTTGTATTTGTTGCTTTATCTAGATTAATTATTTAAATTTTCAATAATTTTGATAAAATCATAATGATATTAAAATAAATATTTAAGATAATTATGATTAAAAATATGATAAAGTTTGTTATTATATGTATATATATAATAAATATATATTTAATATTTAAGATAATTATTTATTTATGACATCATCTGGTCCGACGGATCATACCGATTGACCTATAACCAAATATAAGACCCGGTTCATTATCTGGTCCAATTTTAAAAATATTGGGATAAACTCCGACACTAAATTTTAATGCCAAATAATCTCTTGTCCTGGTTCAACACTCTTTCTTCCTTCTTGGTTCTCCCTTTTTCTTTTTTTCTCTAGTATGTCCTATCCCGAATGGGTAATCAATCATCCAAACCTCACCTTATATTACACTTTTGTCTTTTCATAAGTTGACATAGTTTTTTTTCCTTTCTTTTTAAACATGGGCCATTTATTTCGTCTACTCCACCAAATGAATGGACTGGACTCAACAACATAAACTCATTGAAAACTTGATTTTCTTAAGGACATATTTGCCTTATGCAAATATTTTACTTTTCCTTTTTACTGCGAAGGACAACTTTACGTGAATGCATGCAAGACCATCAGCCTCAACATTTATTCATCCTTGTAAATAATAATAAAAACACAAGTAAAGAAAGAAAAGACGGTCCATCAAAATACATAGAACCACCACACCAAAATCACTCATTATAGATCAAGGATTCAAAGTTCACAATATATTCAGAATACTTAACATGGAAAACACACTGACATAACACAAGATGACACTCTCTTATTTTTAGCACAAGGACTAGTCGCTGCAAATTAAATAGCCTCAAGCTTTGTAGCAAACTTCTCCATCACAAACATAGCCTTCCTTGCCGGTTTTTTCTTCGCCTTCCTCATTAGCAACACCTTTTTCTTTGGCTAATGCACACTTGGGGTGCAAATCGAAGTCGCATTCTTCACAGTAAAAGGACCACCCTTGTCCTCCATCCTGGCATTCATCACAATTGTATCGCCTACGGCGAGTCAATACGAGTTCGTGCTCTTCATGTAGATGATGCTTCAGAGTCTTCGGCCATGATTTTGCCATCTCCTCTATTTCAGCTTCCAACTCCTTAATTCTCTCGTCGGTGAATGGGTATGCATCAGCACCATGAACCATAATGAGACCTCTTGCTTCAGTGGTCACTGTATTTCCTGATGAACCAATGGCCACAAGAGACGGAATTCCCCGAATCTTGAATTTGCGGCTCAAGGACTTCTTTCTTTCATCCCCAAAGGGAAGTGCAAGCCATGGCATCTCAGCAAAGTAGTCATCGAAAGAGCTTTGATCTTTATCACTTGAGAGGAAAACTAACTCGAAGGCGCTGTCTTTCTCCTTGATCTTGTTGTAAGTTGTGATGAGTTGGGGCAAGAATGCACGGCACGGAGGACACCAATGCGCAGAGAAGTAGAGAAGGATGTTCTTCCCAACTAGTTGGGAAACTGGAATCTGCAATTAGAAAAACCAGACATCAAGGAGATAAATACAAAATCTCTCAAGAATATCCACAAATGACTTTGTAAATGAATCAAAGGCAAACAGTTAAGCTATGTATGAGTATCAACTTGTCGAGCAAAATGCAAAGAAATCAATCTTGCTGGTTCACTAAATGAAGATGGAAGAATAACAGTTCTTGATTTCAGACCATATTCAGATGAGCATACCTTTGCACCATCTTTTCCAATGACATAATTAAGCTCCCCAGAAACAAGAAGGGACTCTAATGTCTGAGATTCCATTCTCACCCTTGCCACATCAGCAAGCTCCTGAATTTTCTCAGGAGTAAATGGGTAAGCTTCATGACCATGTTCTTCAACAAGCTCAGCAACATTTGAATTCAGAGTCTTCCCATCAGGACCAAGAATAACAAGTGTTGGCAATGTCTCGAGCTCAAAGTAGCGGGGTAACTTTTCCAAGGCCTTGTCCTTGAAGGGGATAGCAAGCCAAGGCATGCTTGCAAAGCTTGCATTGAAAGTTGACTCCTCATCATCCAACGACACAAGCACAACCTCAAAATTCTCACCATTTTCCTTCAGCTTTTCATATGCCTTCACTAGCGACGGCGTGAACTCACGGCTACCAGGGAAAGAGCTCACCGAGAAGTAGAGACCTACGACTTTCCCTTCAAGCTCTGACACAGGTACCTATACACATATCCATCTCAATTACACACACACACAAACATATATAAATGATCGGTCTAAGAATTCACCTTAATTCTATCATTCGAAACTAAGATCATGTGAAGCTACACACACGCACAAACTCATAAATGATCAGTCAAATAACTTACCTTAGTTCCATCATTTGAAGCTAAGGTTTTATCAAGTTACACACACACACACATGATGGCTAAGAATTTACCTTAGTTTCATCATTCAAAACTAAGATCATCACACAAACAATACACACACACATATATAATGATTATATAAGAGTTTACCTTAGTTCCATCTTTCGAAACCAAGAAATCACGAGAGTTAGAAACAAGCACACTGCAAAGAGTTTGCGCTTGCTTAGCTGCAATCTCTCCCTCCTGGAATTGTTTGATCTTCTCCTGAGAGAAAGGGTAAGCCTCGGCGCCGTATTCTCTCACAGCCTCCACCCCCTCCTCAGTAAGCACAACTCCACTCTCACTAAGGATAACCAAATGTGGTATCCCCCTCACCTTGAACAACTCATTCAAGCTATCCCTTGTCTTCTCATCAGAGAATGGAATAGCAAGCCATGGCATTTTAGCAAAGTATTCATTGAATGCTGCCTCATCCTCATCCCCTGAAACAAACACAACCTCAAACCCCTTTCCCTGTGAAGAGAGCTCACCATAAACCTCAATTAGCTTTGGAGTAAACCTCCTACAAGGTCCACACCATGAAGCAGAGAAGTATAAAGCCACAACCTTTCCATTTAAGATCACAAGTCTTAACCTGCAATTAATTTTGAGGATTAACTCATAGTTTCAATCCACCAGTCCAATATCAAAGATCCAATTAGGGTAAAAAAAATTAAAATTAAATCTTTCCTACAAAACCAAAACCCTAAAATAAAAATCTCCTGAAAATAATTGAAATTTCCAATCAGATGATGTTCGTTTCTACTTGGAAAAACCTAATACACCACAACAAAACCAGAATTCGAAAATTTATCAACATAATTTCTGTTCTCTTTTTCAATTAAATCAAAGAAAGTGAGAAGAAGATTTCCAAAAGTACTTTAAAAAAAAAAAAAGATCGGAACCTGATCGCCGCTGTGGCGGACGAGGAAGTCTCTGGACTCGCCGGAGAGGATTGAGACGAGATCATGGCTTCCGACCCCGTTTACCGCCGTTTCAACACCCGCCATCGTCGTTGATAGCTGTAAATCGCCGGAGAATAAGAAGAAGAAGAAGAAGAACAAAGAAAGAAAAAGGGTTTCAGTGATGCTTCTGTTTTTGGCTCTCAGGTTTTCCTTTTATAGTGTGATTCTCAAAGGTGGTTTCTTAGTGACCAAGCTAAAAAAATAAAAATAAAATAAAATAAATAAATAAATAAAAATAAAATTATTTAAATAAAATTAAATAAGATAAAAATAAAATAAAAAAATTCATGTTGACGTGGACTTGAAATATAAAAGACTAGAATGAAGTCAATAATAGCATGCAACTTTCGGATTTTCTTAAAATAATATGGATAACTAAAGAAATAATGGCAGATAAACCATCTTTATTAGTCCAAATAAAAAAAAATAGAAAATTTAATATCATATTTTAAAAAAAAGCCCTGTGATTTTACCTAAATAAAAAATAAAAAGGTTAATTTTTAGGATATTTTAAATATTTTTTTTATAAACTTATTTGAGTGAATGTGAATGTGATAAGATTGTAAAACGGGTTGGATGGTTGTTTGTATATGATTATTATTATTATTATTCAAAATGATGATATGAGGATGATTGGGACAAAGTGATACATGCGAGAAAAAGAAATCAAATGCTTTATTATCTTGATAAAGATCGAAAGATGCTCAGTAATTTTATTATCTTGTTTGTGTTTGAAAGATCTCGAGTTCGAAACATCTCAAAGACAATCTGATAAAAATAAAAAATACAAAAGCGTTCAATTTATCAAAAAAAATTAACGAGAATAAAATATTATATATATTTATTTATTTATTATAAGAAAGTAAAAAAATATTTAGGGATAAATTATATATTAGTCGATAAACTATCCCATGAGTTATTATTTTGGTCAATAAATTAGAAGAAAAAGGATAAACTTTTTTTAATCGCTGGCATTGGAGTTAAAATGATGTGGCAAAGCTCGTCATGACATGGCGTGCTACGTCAGATAGTCATTAACACCCATATAAAAACTCATAGATAGTTTAGTGATCAATTATATAATTTACTCTAAAATATTATATATGTAATTAGTAATTCATCCACAATATAAATATGTATATATAGATTTTAATAAATATATGATAAATAGAAAAAAAAAATATAGACAATAAATAATATATATATATATATATCAAACACTCTTAATTATAATTTACCTCTTCTCCATCTCTTTTCTATATATTTTTATGACATATAAAAAAAGATATTCATAAACATTCAAGATATGAATCGAAGAGTTAAAGATTAATTAGATCTAATGGTTTTGTTACAGACTTACAGTATCAGCACACTTTTATAATAAATTAGTTATTACAGTATATTTTTTTATTATTTTATATTGAAATATAATGGTCACTACAGTAGATATATATTATATTATTTTATTGTAAAATGTTGGGCAGCCACTACACTATTTTTGTGATAAATAAAAAAAAAATTGTCATATTTTTTATAATTTTTTATGCTTTATTTAATGTTTTTTTCCTTTTTTTTATTTATTTACATTATATATATATATTTAAAATTATACATGACAAAGAGAAAGACCATGTAGTGATGTCATGAGTGACACATCAGAGTAATGAATGATACTCATGTAATCCTCAGCTTTAAAGAAAGAATTTAATGAATTTGTCAGACCGACAACTACATGAACTTATTGTCACAGTACTTTTGTCTCAAAAAAAGTTATTAACTAAAAACTTATATAGGACATCCTTTTCATGTCTAAGATTTCAAAAGTAATGATTAATTTTGAGATGGTCTAATTTTTTTTTCCCTTGACATAAAAGTGACTTATATCAACATAAGATTAGATGATGTTGACAGAATTATTTTTTTAATTTTTAAAAAAAAATATATAATTTTAAACAAAAATATTAGATTATTAACAGAAATTTATAATATTAAACAAAAAAAAATATATTAAATTAAAAACTTACGTGATTATATGTAAACATATAATATTAAATAAAAATTATAAATATTAAATGGAGAGTACATGTTGTAAGATGGAATAAAATAACAAAATAAGTGATTTGTCTGAAAAATTTAAATGTTAAATAGTTTGTCTAGAATGTTTTGAAACTATCTTATTTATAATTTATTTTTCTAAATAATAATAACTAAAAAGTTAAAGAAAATGAACCCTGGCCAAAATTTGGCCCAATAAGACTACTCATGATCAGAATTGAGAGATCTCGAGTTCAAACCTCTCGAGTACTAATTTATATTTAAGGTCCCCCTGGGAGTTACTGTGAGGGATTACCTCTCATTCTCCCCTCCAGGGTTGCATAGCGGGGGGATTATTCACAGGAGGTCATTCAAGCCTAGGGATGGCAATAATACCCATACCCGACCCAACCCGACCCGAGTTTGACGGGTAAAACCCGATTTGACCGGGGTTTCGGCCTGGGTTCGAGTAAACCCGACTTAGATGAAAGCGGGTGCGAGTGCGGGTATGAGAATTCTAATACCCGACCCGTGCACCGAACCCATACCCTGATCCAAAATTAAAATTACTAAAATATTTATATAATATATATATATATATATATATATATATATATATATATATATATATACATATATATATATATATATATATACTAATATGTTCTACAACTTAACAATTTAGGTCTTTGTTTGGTCTTGTAATTTTATAATAATTTTATTTTATAAAAAATTATAATTACTTTTAGGGGCCGTTTGGTTCGCAGTAATGTAGAAAGATTACCACGTGTTACGTGGTAATCTGAAAATATTACCACGTTTGGCATTGCATAAGTGGTAATCTAGATGGTAATATCACATTACCAACTTATAAATATTACCAAGGAAGTGGTAATCCTATTACCACCAAATTTGGTGTCTATCTTGGATTACCATGGTAATCTTATAAGTTTTAATATTTTAACAAATAGATTACCATAACAACCAAACACGTGAATAAATTATTCCCATTAATAAGAGTTCGCAACCAAACATGGTTATATTAAATTACCCCAATATTCCCAACAATATAACATTCCCACTCATATTACTACTGGTAATCTCGTTACGTGAGTAATACGTCATTACCACGAACCAAACGGCCCCTAAGTTACTTTTTTTATAAAAATAATATATTTTTTATTAATGTTTTTTTAATATTGGGGCGGGCGGGTATACTCTGCAGGTACCCTGATCATCCCGTCGGCGTGCGTGGGTTTGGGTTTTTAAAACCCGTCGGGTTCGAGTATATTAGTGGGCGTGTCGGGTGGCATGGGTATGGTAATACCCGCACCCGACCCGACCCGACCCGTTGCCATCCCTATTCAAGCCACCGTAATCGCGTGCATCTCTGCACTTCGTCTGTCTTCGATTTTGTCATTGTCGACTTTGTCACCAAAAAGTTAAAGAAAATAAAAGAATAAAATAAACAAATGGTGTGGAATAAAACACGCAAATAACTTCAATGCTGAATAATTTATTCGATTTTGTTCATTAACTCATATCATAAATAAGCTCAAGCTTTCCACCAAACATCTTTATCACAAACATAACTTTTTTTTATTTGGTTTCTCCTTTAATAAGGACTTAAGGACTTAAAGACTTCTTTTTCTTTTAATGAGGACTTAAGGACTTAAAGACTTCTTTTTCTTTAACATTAGATATTAAATTTTGTAATGAGAAAATAAGATAATAATTAGAATCCAGTAAACAATGAATTGTTGTATTTTTTTTAATTTATTTTTGTAATTATTTATAATGTAACCAATTAATATTATATGAAACTGTTCTATAATAATAATTCTTAAACTAAAATTCATGATATATACTGTTTATGATTAGTTTAGATAATAAAAGCTTGGATCACTTAAACAGGTTTGAATAATATTATATATATATATATAATCTTTGAAATCAAGGAAAGTTTAAAAATATATATTTAATTAAGAATTAATTTAAGGCTAAGAATGAGTTTAAGAATTTCAATTTTTTTCTGAAAATTCCATATCTATCTATCTATATATATTAAAAAAATAATATTTGAGTATATATGGTAGTAGAGCATATAATTACTTAAGTACATTTACTTCCAAATTTTGAAGATATTAGGGAATAGATCCATTTTAACTTCTTTTTTTTATATACATATAAATGTGTTTCAACACACAAGTAAAATCTGTTATAAATGAAAATGACTTAAATATATAGAAAAATCAGAGACGGTTGTTTGGTTCAAAGAGAGAGGGGTGAGGAGGAGTAATGAGGAGAGGAGAATAAAGGGTTTAAAAAAAAAATTCTATGTTTGGTTCACTTGAGGAGTGTGGAGGGGGTAATCTATTTTTATTTTTATTTATTTATTGTTAGAAAGAGAAATAAGGAGGGATGATGAGAGTTGTGATGTATATTTTACCAATTTGTCATTTTGTATAAATTGATCAGAATAATTTTTTTTTATACATACATTGGATTATTTTGCACCAACTTTAATTACATACATATTTTTTGAAGAACCAGGGAGTGTAGAATATACATATAATAATTTCATGTTTTTAGAGGGATATACATGTCATGTTACCATTTAATTAATTAAACATTAGTTTATTTGAGATCACATTTTCATTGTAACATGCAAATTTTATTTAGAATGCATGATATATGTATGACATGACAACCAAATGGTCTGATTTTTTTTTTTTTTTTTATAAAGGTCTGAATTCATTCTCATGCATTAGAAATCAATAAATAACAACGGGAATGGATTTTTTAATTTAAATAATAATTAACTAGAAATATACATATATATATATATAAACATAGTTGAGAATTTGAGATTTTTGAGATATTGGAGAAAACTGAAGATTATTTTCAAATGAAGTTGTTTTACAAATCAAAAGTTCTTGAAGAATTGTTTAATGGATGATTAAATAAAAAAACAAAAAAATAATGGTTTTTTATTCAATATGCTTTACATAATTTTTAAAAATGATATAAAGCAACTATAATTTAAAATCTAGTGCAGAGAAAGTAATCAGAACTGCTTGATTAAATTATTTTATACACCTACCGCTATCTATGAAAAACCTTTGGAGTGTCTTCCACGAACTAGAAGTTTTAGTCGTTAAAGCTTAGAATATTTGATTTATTAAAAATGATCACATCTTTAATATTAATGTCATGCCTGTATATTGCCTTATTTTGAAAATTAATTGCATGCTATTGTCTTAGTTCTCATCTTTCGAAGAAGGTCTCAAAGTGAAGATAGAATTGAAGAACCCATGGCGACCATACTTCATAGCCTGGAGTTCTTAGGTTCTTGTGCTAATTGAGTCTAGCGGGCCTCCAACGTCGGAGGAGACACAGTAATAAAACTCGGGCTAGAGCTTTTTCCAAAATGGGGAATGTGGAAGATACTTGTTGGTTCGTAGCTTTTGTTGTTTACTTTTGTTCTTTGTTCTTTTTATTAATTCTTCTGGATGGTTACCACATCTAGTGGTTTTGTTAAATTTTTCTTGTTCAACGCCAAGGTGGTGGGGGGTTATTTGTTCTCTAATTTTATTTTTTTTTTAAATGTTCCAAGGTTAGTAAAAAACCATAAACAATTTTTTGAACTTCTTCTTTAGTCACATATGTATTTTTATACCTGAAATATCTGTGAAAAATATTTTTCTTGGAATCAAAGAAGGTTTTAAAAATTTATATTTAATTAAGGTTTAATCCATGTCATAAAATGAAATTAACAATTTCAAAATTCCCTTTTTTTTTGCCTATTAGAAAATTCTATATATATTAGAATAGATAAATTTAAGTATGTTAAATTAGATAGGTGAATACATTTCTTTTTGGTTGAAAAATACATGTATTTATAATGTATATATATACAAACACATTCAAATTTTAACTTTTTTTAATTTAGAAATATACATAGAAATGTGGCTTTATACACATAATTAAACCCAAATAAACAAACTAATTAAAATCTTTTACAAATAAAAATTATTTAAAATTTTAAAATAAAACCAATCAAAAATAAACAAATGTAGCACTATCTTAAAAACAAAGACTAAAACTCTTTGTCCAAATTAATGGTAAAAGCTTGATCTTTTATATGCAAATATTCAAATTTGAATCTTCTGTATAAACACTTGTGCTTTATGAGTATGTGTGTAAGCTTATAAGCTGTTTGTTTATGGATCTCATAATGTATGCTGTTATTTATCTAGTGAATTTATAAGTAATGAAATTGCAGTGAACCGAAGAGTATCAGTTCAAGTCATTGTTGATTATCTTCTCTGTGTGAGAGTATTGCATGCACCCTGCACTCTTTCCCATTTGATTAGGTTCTCAATCTACACAACAATAAGTCTCTTTAAAACAATACAATTTTTTCCCATTGTGATATGACATGGTCTACATCATCACAATATTAATATATGTATAACCTGATAATTTTGAATTTTTTTTTTTTCTCATTCGTTTTCAAAATGCTAGGGACTAAAAAAGAATTACCATATTAGAATATGGCTAAGGATGCATTAACCAAATTCTTTTTCTCATTGGTATCTATAGATATCAATTCACTAATGACATCTTGCAATGCACAGTGTTTAGAGTTTTTAACCAGTTTAGCGTTGCATGGTCTAGTCTTCTATGTCCTACAAACCAAATGAATCATCTGTTCTTTTAATTTATGCATATGTAATATGGTTGTTTTCATTTTTAAATAAAAATTTATTTTTTAAAAAGTCATTTCAAAAAATGGTAGATATTGTTGGGGTTTAAACGGGTTTTGAAACAGTGAAAAACGCTGAGAATCCGTAGTAATATACTATTCAATCGACATCGTAGCATCGCTATCGCTCACATGCGGCCCGGTATGCGGGCGCACACTTGCCCGTGAAGTTCACTCGGAAAAATCTGTGCGCGGCGCAAGCTTGCCCGTGAGTCTCTCTCGCTCGCACGGCACCGTAGCAAAAACATCTGCTCACCCAGCATCGCTCACTGCATCAGTAGCAAAAACATCGCTCACATACGGGGGTCATGCGCCCGCATACACCCCGTGAAGCTTCACTGGAGATTCCGTGCGGCCCGTGATGCAGACCCAGTATAAGCCGTAAAATGCATTCAAAGTCTTCCTCGAGGCTTCAATGCTCCTCCCAAAGGTTCTACAAGGCTTCAAAGCTTCAAAACAACTCATAAAAAGCTATTAAACCCCTCATTCAAGTTAGAATGAGATGAACAAACATATATCAACACAAGAAACGATTTTTAGCGTGGAAACCCCTACAAATCGAGGGAAAAACCACTGGGACTCCTTAGACCTCTTAAACATGTTTTCCACTATGTTGACTTATGGGATAACAACAAGATCTCTAGCTCACTAGAGGAGTACATGCAAAGAACATGAATTTCACAAGAAAAAGAGATTCAACACTCATACATCATCCATACACTAGGATGGTTCACAAAAAGGACCCTAAGGAATGAGAGTTGAGGGATCAAAACCAAAGGATTAGGAGAGATCCGCGACGAAGCCTTCCAATCTTGCCTTCTCCAAGAACCCTAGCTCCTCCTTCTCTTCCTTAGATTATTCTTCTTTTTCTTCCTCAAAAAACCATGAATAGTCACACCCTCATTCTCATCAAAGATGAGAGCATTTACCCTGTGAAATTCCCTTTAAGCCCTCCTCCATAAGTCAACATAGCTTCATTTTTTTAAACATGGGCCAACCCAACAAATGGGCTGGACCCAACAGATATAACCAAACACCCTTATTGATCCCACTGTGAAATTATTCAGGATTCATAATGATGTAATGGTACTAAAAAAAAGCCTTTAGCTATGAGAATGAGCTTGAAACCCAATCTCCACGTATATTGGGTGAGTGTGCATGAATCAAATAGTCAATCCCGGTAGTGTGAATGCCTTGACCCTTGCTTATCCACGTTATATGAAAAAAAAAGATATATTCATTTATTAATAATTAAGTTGGGTCTAGAGATGTTACTTTTATGTATTTTATTATATTAGCGCCAATGTAACTGATGCACTTAGTTATTTGTTTGTAAAGATCCATATGTATGTATATGTATAATATCCTGTTGATGGCCTTAGTTTCTTAAAATCTAAGGCCGTTTGACAGCAAACGTTAGATCATCATCTAATGGTTATTTAACGGTTGTTATTTTATAGATATTATTAGTTATTATATTAATCTGGTGCTATTAAAAAAGAGTTAAGTATTGTATGATACTATAACCATGAATGGATAGTAACTATTAAATGTAAATCTAATCATTACTGTGAAACGCTTATAGATTTGAAATCTAGAGGCAGCCTAATATAATGTATATAATTAGTCCATATAGTTGCCACCCAAAAGAAAGAAGTACATGTTTTAAGAGTTATGATGAGATTTTAATATAAATATAGTTTATATTAACTCTTTATTTCTAATATAAACTAGGTATATTATTCTCAATTCACTATAACATAAGTCATAGTTTATAATTAGTATATATACTTTAAAATTTAAGTTTTGCCAGCGGCGGTATGTATATACATATAATTTCATGTTTTTTGAGAGATATAAATGTCATTTTACCATTTAATTAATTAAATATTATTTTATCGTAGATCACACTTTTATTATTAAACCATGCAAATTTTATTTAGAATCCATGATATATAATATGGCAAAACAAACAATGGCATGAACTCATTCTTAAGCATTGGAAACCAATAAATAACAACTTGAAATTTATAATTACATAAGATAATGGATTTTGTAATTGAAATAATAAATGATTTACAAACAAAGAAAACATATTGAGATTTGTGAGATATTGGACATATTGAGATTTGTGAGATATTGGAGAAAACCTAGGGTGGTAGTGGGCCTGTGAATTCTCATCTTCACGGTAAAATGAGAATGGAGATTTCTTAATTCTTTTCCCCGTGTGGGCCTTAAATGGGTTGGGGATGGGGAGTGCTCTCTAACTCGTGATCCTATCTGGTTAATTTACTTTAATTAATTATACTTTTATCATTATAATTTTTAAAATATTATTTTTAAAATAAAAACTCCTTAAAATATTTCTCAAAACCTCTCAAAAGAAAAACAAAAATTCTAATTATTCTTTTATGTTTTAGTTTGTATTAGATTGTATGATTGTACTTGTATAAGTTTTATATTTATGATTTGCTATATATTGATTAATATTTGGAGATTTTTTTATAAGTTTTTGATATGTTATTTTATGGAGCTTTTATATTGAATGATTTTTTTGTTTTTTATGGGTGTTTTGATATTAAATAATTTTTTTTAAAAAAATAAATTTTATAAGTGTATGGGGAGGTGGTAGCATTGCCCACAGGGACTGGGATGGATTCACGAACGGGGATTCTCCGTCCGCCCCATCCTTGGCTGGGCCGGAACAAAGAGTGGCATAAATTTATTTTTATAGCTCTAGTTTTAAAAAAATTGTTTGATAAATAATTAAATAAAAAATAAAAATAATAGTTTTTTATTCCATATGTTTTATATATACTTCGAAGAAGTAGACAAAGTGAATCCAAGAACCTAGTGTGAGAACATAATGACGTACTACTCCTATGTTAGATATATATAGTTATGTAGCTTCCTCAAGTACTTTTGTAAGTAGATTATGTGATGGGATTGTAAAATAAAAAATTTTCAACTAATTTGTTTAAAAAAATAAAATTGATATCCATAATCTCAAACATTAGGAGGATATAAACATGTTACCAATTGTGATATGTGTGTTTTTGTCACAAGGTAGAAGAATCAGTTAACCATCTCTTCTTGGCTGTTCATAAACTTCTCAAATATGGAGTTAAGTCACTTTAATTTGACCACATATTTGGTCTATTGTGGTGCATGTCAGTTCAGCAATTTGGAGGTTTAATTTAGAACTAAGGCACTTTGGAAATTCTTATATTGACAATATTTGTAAGAATTTTTCTTTTTGTTTTAAGTCAAGAAAAATTTAAGTATTTAAATTTAATTAAGACTTAAAGCTAAGAATGAGACAACCTCAATTTTTTTTATTGAAAATTCTATATATGTGTGTATATATATCCAAAAATAATATTTGAGTATATATGCTAGTAAATCATATAATTATTTGTATGCATTGCTTCCAAATTTATATATATATATATATATATATATATATATATATATATATATATATATATATATGCACACACTCAAATTTTAACTTTTCTGGATATATACATTCAAATGGGTTTTTGTACACATAATTAAAACTAAATCAACCTATTAATTAAAATCTTTTATAAATGAAAATGTTTGAAAATTAAAAGTATAACAAATCTTAAAACAAACCAAAAAGGAATAAAAGAAATAAGATAGAAAGGAAATAAGGAGTTTAATTATAAAGATATGTCTTAAAAATCATGTAGTGTGTAATGTATAATTTAAGTTTTTTCAATATGTATGTGTATGTATAATTTCACTTGTTTATAAGGACATATATATCATTTTCTATTCAATTAATGGAATATTATTTTATTTGATATCACATTTATATAATGTAACATGCAAATTTTATTTACACTCCATGATAGATAACATGACATGACAACCAAATAGCATGAATTCATTCTTATACATTGGGAACCAATAATAACTAGAAATTTATATATCATAGGGTAATGAATTTTACAACTTAAACAATAAATAAATTTTAAATCCGAATTTATAAAAAAAAAAAACCATGGTTAAGATTTTGAGATATTGGAGAAAACTAAGGGTGTGTTAGTTTGGCCGGATGTAGAATTACATGTAATTGAAATTATAAAATTTTTCAAAATCTACTGAAATGAACTTCAAAGTAGTTACAAATGGATTATGTTTGGATTTGTAACTACTGCACTTTCTAATTTAATAGAAAGTCTTATAAGTCGTGTGAGACTGAATGATTAAAAAATGTGTAAAAATGTTATAATTTCTGGCGTACTATCACTTAAGTACCTATTTAAAAATATATTTTAAAATCGTATGGAATGAGATATAAAGAAATTATAAAGAGATAAGATTTACATCATTTGTGAAAATATTGAGAAGATAAAGTGTAAGCCTCGAGAAATCTCCAAAAAGATAAAATTAGGTTTGAAATATAAAATATTTAAAAGATTTATTATTTATTTATTTTGAAGATAGGTACTTGTAAATTATACATTTAAACTTATTTTAATATTTATTTTAATATGGTCACTTAAGTAATATCACTAAAGTACCATTTATGTTTAAAAATATTATTTATTTTAATATTTATTTTCATGCGAGACTGAATGATTAAAAAATGTGTAAAAATGTTATAATTTCTGGTGTATTATCACTTACGTACCATTTATGTTTAAAAGTATGTTTTAAAATCGTATAGATTGAGATATAAAGAAATTATAAAGAGATAAGATTTACATCATCAGTAAATAAAGATATTTTTGAAAATATTGAGAAGATAAAGCGTAAGTCTCGAGAATTCTCCAAAAAAGATAAAATTAAGTTTGAAATATAAAATATATTTAAAAGATTTACGGATGGTAATTTTATTTATTTATTTATTTTGAAGATAGGCACTTGTAAATTATACATTTAAACTTATTTTAATATTTATTTTAATATGGTCCCTGATCTATATAAAAATTTAGTGATAACCCAAGTGAGGCAACCCTACCAAAGGTGGTTATATCTTAAAATACATTTAACCAAACACATGTTTTCAAAATCTAGATTTACAAATCCTTTCAAACAAACATAAAATTTTGAAATTCAACATTTTCAATTACAATCAACCAATATTTGACCCTTCTGCATTTTAAACTCTAGTATTTACAGCTATACTATAATTGAAAATCCACTGCATTTTTAACTACATCTAACCAAAAACTACATAAATCTCACTTTAATATGAATTTATATTACAAAGCAAAAGTTTTTAACCATTAATAATTAATTAAATATGAAAAAAAAAAATCTTTGTTTGGTCTGCATAATTTGTTTTTTCATTTTTTTTCAAATTGCATATATATCCAAAAATATTATTATGAGTATTGTATATGTTAGTAAATCATATAATTACTTGTATACATTTTCTTCAAAATTTTGAAGATATGTTCAAATAGATAAATTTGAGATTCTTGATATTAGAGTGAATACTTTTTGTTATGGGTGAAATTTAAATTTATTTATGAATATATTTTTATATACTCAAATTTATAATAAGATATAGATACAAATGGGTTTGTTTACACATAACTAAATCCAAATCAACTTACTAATTAAAAAATTTTATAAATAAAAAAATTATATAAATTTAAAAATAAAATCAATGGGTAATAAACAAATATAACACTATCTAAAAAACCAAAGATCAACACATGTTGGTCCAAATAACAGCAAGTGGTTTCCAATGTGAATATTATAGATAAAATAACACTCTTTGGGATTTGGGAGAGAGGTTTATTCTTTTTAAAGCTTTCGATACCTTTACCTTAAACTATTTAGAACTCGTGCCTTTTAAAAATCTCATAATCATAAACTTAAAAACGAAAAAAAAAAGTTTTATAAAATATTCGGGTGAAGCAAAGTGATTTTTTTTTACAATATTAAAATCTTAATATTAAATTATTTTTTTATATTTAATATTATAAAAAAATAAATTTCATTGTTTCTATAGATGTATCCAATATTTTATAAATAAAATAATATTATTACATGAGAATTAACTAATGCCTTGGATAATTTAATGTAATGCAAAACAACTTAATGAAGACATCTAAATACACATAATTATCATCAAGATACAAAATATATAATCAAATCAATTACAAATAAATACTCAAACACTACACTGAAAAAATAACAATTGAAAAATATAAGTTCTGACTAGCTGAATAAAACAAGTCTCTTCTAAACAATTCAACTTTTTCTTGACTTCAATCAATTGTGATACTACATCACAATATATATATATATAACTTTGAATTATCTTTCCAAAATGCTAGGAACTAAAAAAAAAAAGAATTACCACATTACAATATGGCTAAGGATACATTCTCCGCATTCTTTTTCTCATCAGTATCAATAGATATCAATTCACTAGTAACATCTTGCAACTGAAAAACCTCTTGTTGATTATGAGTACTAGTCTTTACTTTCAATCTCTCTATTGCAATCATCCCAGCATCTTCAACACTCTTAACTGTTTCTTTAATGTCAGGTCTTTGATCAGGGTTAGGTTTAGTACAACTTAAACCAATACGTAAAAAGTTTTGCATGTCTGGGATTGATGAAGTTGAAGTAGTTGTTAAAGCAGGATCTAATAAATCTATTTCTTGATTTTGAGAAATAGCAACAGTAGCACACTCAATCAAATTAGTACCACCTTTTGTTTGATTTAAATAGTGTGAAGGAAACTTGCCAGTGATGATCTCAAGAATTATGATTCCGAGGCAATAGATATCAGATTTAGGTGACACGTGGCGTTGTTCAATGGCTTCAGGGGATTTGTAAGCAAACATGGTTGTAGAGGCTTGAGAAGGGTTGATGAGAGTGATGTAGCCATAGTCAGCTATGAGAGGGTCAAAATTGGAATTAATGAGAACGTTGCCTGATTTGAGGTTGCCATGAGGGATGTCAGTGGTGACAAGCTCTGCATGGATATAAGCAAGTCCACGTACTATGCCAAGTATTATGTTTAGACGTCTTGGCCAGTTTAATGCTGCATGGTCTTGTCCTCTATCTCCTACAAAACAAATGTTCACATATTTATATAATTTATCAGAACTGAAATTTGATGTGATTTTGATAGAGGAAAACCAAATATAGACAGTTCTAATAAAATTTATAATAAGTAGATATATTTTAAGAAATGGTAGATATATTCACGCTATGTTAATGAATTTTTTTATATTGGTATTTAGATAGATGATAAGGATAGTTACATTGGAGTAGATGAATAAGCTTTGTAATATATATGTGTCCATACAAGGAAAGATGTATATATATATATATATATGTATCAAGATCAGTTATGTCTGTGAGATTATAATATGGATCTAGTTTTTCTTAATTCTTTATTTTCAATGTAACTAGGGTTGTCATTCTCTATTTCTATTATAAGAGTCAAAGTTTATAATTAGTATTAAAATGTTATAATGATGATATGTCAAAGTTTATAATTAGTATTAAAATGTTATAATGACATGTTAATGAGAAGACATATATGATTAAAATATCACACGTAAGTGTGATATAGTTTATCCATATTATAAAATTAAATAAAAACTATTATTCTAAAATATCAAATATTTTATTTCCATTCATAATCAATAGTTTATCTGTATTCTAAAAAAATCAAACCAGTATAGTCTTAGGTAAAACAGGATTAATATTTATATAAGTTTTCAAATAAAATTATTTTTTGTTCCTATTAGCACTTTAAAACAACAAAATAAACAATTCCAACAATTGCTACAAAACCTATCAAAAATATAAATGCAAAATTCTCTAAATATAAAGTCAAAAAAGAAGAAGAAGAAGAAGAAGAAGAAAAATGAAGAAAGAAACAGTACTAACCATGGAGAAGATAAAGCAAGCTACCCTTAGGAACAAACTCAGAGACAACAAGCTTTTCATCCTTCCTATAATGGTAAGCCAAAGGTGGCAAAACATTACCATGATTCATCCTTCCAAACCTTCTCATCTCTGCCTCAAACCCTTCTCTTCCCACCCTATTCATGTCCCTCATCCTCTTCACCACCACTGCCACCCCATTCCCCATCACTGCCTTGTAAGCTGATCCCAATCCTCCATTCCCCAACACCTCCGCTGCTGCCTTCATCAAGTCCCCCAACCTTATTATCCCTTTCCCTTCATTCACCATCACCAACTCCCCTCCATTCCCTTTCCCCGTTCCCCGTCCCGTTCCGTTATTATTACCATTACCATTCCCATTCTCTTGTCTTTTCTGAGCTACCGCTCCCTCTCCTACACTCCTTTCCGTTGTCCTCATGGGTAATGACTGTGCTGCTGCTAATGCCGTTGTTGCCATTGTTGCCGATGATGATCTTTTCGACGAAAACATTTGTTCATGGCCAAGAGTTTCAAAGCTATCTGATTTAGTACGTGAACGAGCAATTATTGACATGCATGCAAATCCAACGGCACAAGCAAGTATAACCATTAACACAAATATGCCCACATTGCTCTTCTTTTCTTCTGGTTGGCTTTGTTGTTTAGCATCAATGAATTCTACCGATGAGTTTGTTGTCGCCGAGCTATTCGGTTTGCATGGCTGGTTCTTGAGCTGAGGACCACACAAGCCCGGGTTTCCGACGAAAGAGCTCTCGCTGAAATGACTAAGACTAGCAGGAATTTCACCTTCAAGATTGTTCTCTGAAAGGTTTAAACCTTTTAAGAGTTTGAGTGAGCTTAAGTCAGGGATTTGGCCGGTGAGCTTATTGCCTTCGAGTCGGAGTTCAATCAAGTTCTTTGCATAAGAGATGGAGCCGGGGATGGCGCCGGTGAACTGGTTTTTGGATAACCAGAGTTTTTTAAGGCGTGTCATTTTGGAGAAAAAGTCCGGTGGGATTGGACCGGAGAATTGGTTTCCTTGAAGGTATAAAGCTCGGAGAGAAGTTAATGAAGAGAAGGAATCAGGAAGAGGGCCGGAAAGTGAGTTTGAGATTAGAGAAATAGCACGAAGACCTCGGAGATTGAGAAGTGGAGAGGGGTTGAGTTTTCCGGTGAGGTTCATGTTGTCGAGACGGAGAACGGCAACGAGGCCGTTGATGCAGAAGACACCGGACCAAGTTGGTTGAGTTTTGCATGGGCTTGTGTTGGATATCCATGAGGAGAGGACGGTGGAGGAGATGGCGAGGGAGTTCTTGAATTGGAGAAGAGCTTTAGCTTCATCTTGTTGTTCTTCTCCAGCGAAGGTGGCCGGAGAATGGAGGAGGAGGAGAAGGATGAAGAGGATGAGGAAAGCTGCATGGGCATCCATGAAAGGGTTAGGCAAATGCATGGGAGGAGATTGGACGTGGATTTTGGTATTGGTTTTCCATTTCTTGAATTTGTTATTATTATTATTATTATTATTATTATTATTATTATTTTATTTTTATGTTTTTTTGGGTGTTTTGGGTTAAGGATGGGGTTGAGGAGAGGGAGGAAAGGAGGAGAAAGGGGATGGTGAGGAGAGGTGGTGGGAGATAAAATTGGGGTTGATAAAAATTGACTTTTTGACCAAGTCAAAGAGTTGACTTTGGATGGGAGGACATAATGTGATTGGGGGATTAGTTTTTTAAAATAAGTATATTAATAATTCATTTAAAAAAAACATTAATATTAATATTATATGTATGTATGTATTCATTACTATCTAGCAAAAAAAAATTAAGTTTGAAATTGTTAGTTTTTAGTAATATTAGTAAAAAACTGGTGGGTGTAAATAAAAGTTTTTTATAACTTTTATCTATTGATCAAACACCATTTTGCATCACAGGATTTGAACTTTCATCCATAAATTGAGAGAAATTTGAAATACCAATTATCTTATTGTAAAATAGCTGGTTAAAAAATATATGTGAATACAATAATAATTTGAAATAATTAAAAAAAATATTTTTATTATATCATGAAATTAGAATGGTTAACAGATGAGGAGATGTATGGAAGAATGTTTCAATTAGTATCATTGATATTATTAAGAATAAATTCGATCAAAATTACATTAGGAAAAATCACTATTAATATGATGCAATTTCAAGCTAAATAGACAATAATTCATCATTAAAGAAAAAAATAAACCTAAAAAATGGAAAAAAAAACACTTATTTGTTTTCACTTAAGAAAAATTACCTTTTAAAAAAAGATAAGAAAAACTAGTTAGAAACTTT
>NW_024088106.1:0-15879 GCF_009730915.1 Dioscorea cayenensis subsp. rotundata
GGACGGACTTTGGATACAAGGTCCGGAATATATCAATCTTTGCACAAGTTTCGGTGTCACTTCCGCATTGACTTTCACAACATGTTTATTTTAACAAACGTGAAGGAAGTGTATAAAAAAATAAAATAATTATAATAAATTTATAATTAAAAATCACTAAAAACTTTATATTTTTACAAAATCAAATATTTTTAAATTTAAATAAATTTTCATGTTTTATATTTAATTTTAATTTTTTAAACCCACAAATTTAAATAATTATATACGTTCATATATTCTAATGTTAAACATTATTTATTAAATTTTAATAATGTTCTCTCTTGTGTAAATATTTTAATTTTATTTACTTTAATATGAATTTATTTCTTTTAAATAAACATAACCGACATATTTTAATTAATCATTGTTTCTCCAAACATGCCCATATCCTTCAAAGGTAAGCAATGATCACAACCCCCTTCTCTATACAAGACTTTGGCTTTGTTTGGATTGTCTTATCAAAAAAGTGCTTTTTTTTAATTTAGTAGAAATGCTACTCTAGAGTAAGTTAAGCACTTTTTGTATTTTTCTACGTTTTGGATTAGCTTTTGTGTAGGCGGAAGTCGTAAAAATAAAGGTAAAAAGCAGGTTTTTTCGTAATTAGTCATGACTAGCTTTTGAAAAACAGCTTTTCATTTTTACGACCGCTGTTTTCGAAAGTCAATCGATACTAACATTTTGGAACCCAAAAGTGCTTAACTTATAAAAAAACACTCCTGGGTTTTCCAAAAGCCAATCAAAACAAGGCCTTTATCAACTTCTTTTGTTGCCATAAAAGATGCATTTCTACCTACATATACCATATCACAAATAATAATTTATAATGCTTAACCAAACAATGAAATTCTCAAATATAAAAATAATGATAATGGAGAAAACAAATCCTAATTGAGTTCACATGAAATCCCAAGCAATAAAACATGCAACCAACAACAACACATGAAATCCCAATTGAAACATGCAACCAACAACACATGAAATCCCAATTGAGTTCACAAGTACATAATCCAAATCCATACACAAAAAACATAACAATGCATGTTAAACATAAAATCCACACAATATTCTTACAAATATAAAACAAAATAGTAATTGTCTTATGAGAGTGGATAGAGTTTCAAACTCTCTGAGATAAGCAGTGACCGTCGTCCGTTTGCTTGAGTTTATAGAGTTGGGCTTCATGGTTCACGAACAAGGATGGGTCAAAATGGAGTTCAACTCGATGAATGAATTTTCCCAAGTGGAAAGTTGGTCGGTGGTGTGCATCCAGTAATACCACTGGAGAGTAGGGCCACTCATGTAAAGGAGGTGATCTGTAGTCATTGCTCGACGATGATCTGATGGAAGTGGAAGAAGTGTTCGATTTGGAACACCCAATTGAGGACTTACTCTCTGATGAATAAAGGGATTTCTAGTTTACGTAATCGTATGGTAGTTGTTAAAGACGCAATGGGATTTACCGCATGGATGTGTGCCCATTCATGTGGCCTCGATTATAAGAGTGGATTCGGGAGCATTTTAGCAAATCACTGTAGTAAAATTAAGGAATAGGGTTTATCACTTCGAGTCCCTAGAGCTTTAAAGAATCTTGCACAGTGTGAGGTATCAAGACTATTCCTTTCCGCCAGGGCATAGTGCAGGGTTAGTCAAGGTTGGCCTTAGGATTGAGACTGTGTGTTTTGGGATTTCCTAGACTCATTAAACATTAGTTAGGAGACATAATGATTAGTCTTGCACTTGAAACAATAGTCATAGGGTGAGCAATGTCCGAGTGCTCCATCTTCTATCGATTGCCTTTCCTATTATTCTCTTGCATCTCTTTCTTATTTTCTTTACTTCTATTTGCATTGATATTGTTCACACCACTCTTCAATCATCTTCACCATAGTTAAATAGCAATTCTTGTGTTTCCAAGAACTATTCGCTCTAGATACGACTACCCACTTACCAGGATACTTTATTACTTTGACAATCCATACACTTGCGGTACACACACACACAAGGGGTGTGTCAAGTTTTTGCCACCGTTGTCAGAGAATAGGCTTTTGGAAGCATTTTGAACTTTGCTATTTAAGCTATTCATCACTTATTCTATTTCACACTTTCTTATTCTTCCATCGTTCTGATTTGTTTTTTGTTCTTTGGTTGTAGCTCCAGGTTATGACCTGAGGAAACCCTTTGATATTGGTTGAAGGTGATCTGGACATTGGAAGGACAATTCATAGAAGGGGAAAAGAACCTGTGCAAGAATAGTCAAATCAAGCTGAGATAGAAGGTGAAGGGTCTGATAATATGGCAGAACAAAATAAGTAGTAGAGGACACTCTCAAAATTTGCCAGACCTATAGTTCTTGGCACGCAGTTTAGTATTGTGTGGCCACCAATTACGGTTCATAATTTTGAGCTCAAGCCATTCTTCATCCAGATGATACAATAGTCAACACAGTTTAATGGTTTGGCTGATGAGGATTTGAATAACCACATCGAGAATTTCTTGAAAGTGTGCGACATGCTCAAGATTAATGGAGTTACAGATGATGCTATCAGATTGAGGGCCTTCCCATTTTTCTTGAAGGGAAGAGCAAAGTAGTGGCTACATTCATTACCTAGACCATCGATCACTACTTAGGAGGAGATGGTAGAAGCTTTTCTTGCCGATATTTCCTTCCTGGAAAATCTATGAAGCTCAGAAATGAAATATCCTCTTTTATGCAAATGAAATTGGAGTCTCTTTTTGAGACATGGGGACAGGTTCAAAGATCTCCTGTGGAAATGTCCTCAGCATGGGTTCCCCGAATGGAAGATTATTCAGACTTTCTATAATGGTTTGAACCTAAGCACAAAGCAGTTACTTGATGCAACAGCAGGAGGTACCTTAGGAAGTAAGACCCCTGAAGAAGCATGACATCTTATTGAAGAAATGGCTATGAATAGTTATTAGTGGAACACGAGGCCCGGAAGAAGGTAGCGGACTTCATGAGATTGATGAGTTTACCTCATTGGTGGCCCAGGTTGAGTCATTGAGCAAGTTAGACACTCTAACTTCTCCTAGAGTGGTGGCCATGACGAGTTACATTGGGTGTGGGGGAAGATATGTTTCATCTGATTGCCCGATTGTTGTTAGCGGTACATCTTGATGGAGCAGTGTGGATTTTATAAGCGATACAATTGGAGGTCAAGGAAATCCGTCAGCGAGTAACTACTGATCCGAGTGGAGTGGAGCCACCCAAACCTTTTAGTGGAGTAATCAAGGATAACGGAAAGGGCTGACAGCCACTAGGGTTTCCAACAACAACAAAAAGCCCTGAACATGGAGAATCGAGTTTCAGGGTTAAAAAATCGGATGACCAACTTAGAGAAGACTTTGACCAAGTTTATTCAATTGTCGGATATAAGATTTCAATCGGTTGAAGCCATACTTCGCAACCACACTGCATCATTGTACAACTTGGAGAACCAAGTGGGACAAATTGCGAAGTCACTCTCAGAAAGTGCTCAAAGGAGTTTACCTAGCAACACGGAGATAAATCCAAGAGAGCATGTGAAGGCGATCACTTTCAGAAGTGGTTGTGAAGTTGAGAGTAGGCTTCCTAGTGAGAAGACCAATGTTGAGTCACCTGAGATCGTGGAGGTTGAGGAGAGAGCCAAAGAGAATGAGGTATGATGATGGGCGTATAGATGACTTGCCATGTGCGTACATGGAGAAGTACGAGGCAAGGGTATTTTGGTAATTTGGCAGGTAACCGGATTTTATGGTTGTACCGGGTTGGGAAACAAGTCAAGGAACAAAAGTCAGGAGTTTGTGTCTCACAAACTCGTGAGTCATACCAAAATTTGGCCAAATTCCATCGTTTAGGCCTCGAAAACCCTAATTTTGCCGTTTTTGTTAATAATTGATTTCGTCATATCTTAGGCTAGAAATCTTTGATTTGTGAGCCGTTTGTGGCAATAATCTTTATTTTACCAATCGTACTCCAATTTCAATAGCATCGACGTCATACAACTCAGAGCCTTCGGATAGTATCACAGTATGAGCGTTACTCAGTTTTTAGTCTGGTTGGGTTTGTATGATGAGGCATTCATCGATATAGAGGAGTACGAGCAGTTGCTGACAGATTACCCTGGCAGCTTGACACTTTAGTGTGCGTATAAAGCACTGTGTGGCAGGGATAGTATAAGCTGGGAGTCTCCAAGGCAACATGCCTCTCCCAGCCGGCTTACCGCTACATCCATGCCATTCTTAGCCGATCAGTGAACGGCCGTGGTGACAGTACAGTGGTGTTGAGTCGGCAATAGCTGCTTTATTTGTATTCGATGGTATAGAGCGAGCCAGTCCACCTGGGATACATCACAACGGAGTACCTATGTCATTAGGGGCAGTATACCAGGATTGGAGTGCTCTTCTCAGGCCCCTACATCACCAGACTCATCATGGGGATGGGTCTATTAGATGCTATTTGTGGGGCTGAAAAAATGATCTTACCATCTTTCCTCGGCATAGAGACCATGCGTTTGATAGGCATAGTGCGCAGATATAGGCGGGGTGCATATGTGATGATTACACCAGCACCAAAGATTATCGAGGGTAAGGGTGACACTGCCGAGGGGTCTCAGCCACGCAAGAGCCGTGGGAGGAGCATATAGAGATAGAGGCACCCCCCCTATAGCGCAAGATCCATCTCAAGTGCATATCTTTTCTCAACCTCAAGCCTATAATCATTTTGAGAGGCTCGAGAGTGCTGTGTGGGTGCTACAGAGTGACTTGGCTGAGGTTCACGCAATACAGGCCGCAAACCACACAAAGGTAATGGTGCGTCTTAACATTCTACAGTAGATACTTGAGCGAGACGGGACTTTTTCCTTTGTGATGAGACCCAGTACTCCACCAGCATCCCCAGCACCACCATCACCATCACTAGCACTACCAGTAGCATCACCAGCAGCAATAGTAGACTCGAACGAGCAGGATACCAACGCTTGAGGCGTCTTTGCTTTCTTTGTTCTTATTTTTCACATTATATTTCTGCATCCTATTTTGGACTTGTACTACTCATAAAAGATCTTCCTTCTGAGTTTATCTTATTGCTTTTTAGATCTTTCAAGTTGTATTTCATTTCTATATCTTTATAGACTCAATTTTATTTTGTTTTTGTTGAACTTCATTGAACCCCCTTGTGTATACGCGCAGATGGTCTTGTGAGTCTGAAATTTGAGGAATAGTCATGGACACGGTCATGTTGCTTTTCATATGGCCGTGTGTGCTCCACAACCCATTGGAACTCAACTCTCAATAAATATAGCTACATCAAACATACCATGAGGAGTTCAGGGGAGTATTATTTTAATTGCCCATCTCCACACATGTTTTAATTGTTATACTTTTTATTGTGCTTGCATGCGTACAGTGAGGGCGATATATATCTTAAGTGTGGGAGGGAGTTCATATTACACATGTTCTATACTTATGCTTTCATTATTCATGCTCATGTAGCCAATGGCGGTTCACCTTAGTTGCAATGGTTGTATTCTTAAGTTTAGGAGAATTTTTAACATTGAATGTTCTCATGCTCTAGTTTTACTTGAATTTTTAGAAATTTTTGCCCGATTGACACTTGTTACACTACTCACTCATTAAACCTTGTGGAACCTCAAGTTTGACATTTAAGGGACTGCTTTAGTTTGTTTCTTATTTTAATTTCTTTGAAAAAAAAGTGGTTGAATGAAGGAAACAAAAGAAAAAGTTATATTTGTTTTGTGTGTGCATTGGGGGTGGAAAGAGCTACCATCTATGAAGTATAAAGCTACTATCATAAGTCGGATACTAGTTATGTCCTAATGAGAGAAAGAGCTATCTAATGGGATGAGTGAAAGCTACTACCTCGGTAGAAAGAGCTACCACCTTGAAAGTGTGAAAGCCACCTTAGCGGCCGCTTAGGAAAGGGCTACCTTAGAGGATGTGTGAAGCTACTACCTTCTGTTTTCTTTTTGTACATAAATAAATCCCTCTCACTAAGAGCTTTGAGGAGTATACGTTGGGTTGACTTGAATAAGTTTACACATACTTACATGATATCAGGTTGTTATCCTCTTTTATTCAAGTTTTTTTAGCTAGAGCATTGATTTTTCTTATTCGGTGTTGAAATTTTTCCTTACTTGTAGAATGTTTCCCTTGCATGCTTTTGGTGAACCTAAGGCCAAGCACTTTCAATTTTCCTTTTTATATGCTTTAATGTGAGGACAAGCAAAAGCTTAAGTGTGGAGGAGTTTGATAAGTGCTTGTATATAAATGTCTGAAGTATTCTTTTCTTACATTGAGCATTACTTTTTCTCCGATTTTTGTCACTTATTCGTGTGTATATGTGTTCTTTTGTGCATGTAGGGTTGTGGAGATAAGTGTGGAAGAAAGGAACCAAAAGTAGATCATGGATGCAATTTTTAATAAAGTCTTGGATTGAACAAACGTGAAGACATAAGTTGTGCTCAAAGAAAAGTGAGTGTGTGCCAACCTCCATTATGCTTGAGTGAATATACAAATTGGAAGGCACAAAGGCAATCACACTCATGTGTTCTAACTTGTGTAATACTGGCAAGATTTTCATCAATGTGGCTTTTATTGAAGACACGACATGATCTACCGCATGGATGTGTGCCCATTCATGTGGCCTCAATGATAAGAGTCAATTCGGGAGTATTTTGGTGAAGTATTGTAGCGAGTTCTCTGCGAGTAAATCAACTATAGCGATTATTGTTCTGACTACCTCAAAAACCCGATTTTTGTAAATCCATATGGCAGTATGGAAATTCCACACGCCCTTGTGGATGCCAGATTCCAGCATCTATAAATACCGTGATTTCAAACATTTTGAAGGATCTTTTTCTCATTTTTTCCTCATCTTTGGGGTGCTCATGACTAGGGTTTGTAGAGGCTTTAGCTTGGTTTTTGGAGTGGTTCTATGGCCTTCGACACTGCATTCCTTCAAAAGATAGTTATTGGTGGAGTTTTTATCAGCATCGATTTGGTATGGTGTGCCCTAGGCATGACGAGGGAACCTTTGGAGAAGACGAGGCAACTCTACGAGACCGTCGATACGAATTACGAGGGAGTTTTACGTATGGATTTCATGCTTTTGCATTCGATTTCATTATTGATTGTATCTTGCTCCATGGAGAGCTAAACCCCTAGTGGGTACTTGGACTTGTAAACCCTAAGATGATTTTGTTTCATTGACCTTTTATTGTGTTCCTTTAATTAATGTTTTAATTGAGTTCCAATCTTGAATGCTTGTTTAATTGATTTTCCCTTAGAGTAACACTAGGGTTGAGAGTCTATATTGGTAATCCTTATGAATGAGTGGCACTTCATTAGGATTAAACAAAGTTAGATTGGAGAGGGTTGAGAGGTAGTGGAACGTCCTCTTTCCCCTCCGGTGTGATTTATCCTACCTCTATGTTCCAAGAGTTCTTTACAGTCACAATGGAGTGAACTGCTAAGAGACGGACTACACCGAGGCTCGATTCTGCGATATGAGAGATGAAAGTCTTGAAGTAATCCTTGAGTACTTGAGGCTTAATTGTGACTAGGGGTCTTTCACCTAGACCAAAGGGTTAGATCTGTATTAGGGAATAGGTTTATCACTTGGAGTCCCTAGAGCTTTAAAGCAACCTTACGCGTTATGTGAGGCGTCGAAGTATTCCTTTCAGCAGAGGCATAGCGTGAGGGTTAGTCATGGTTGACCTTAGGTTTGGGACCCGTGTGTTTTTAAGATTTCCCAACTTTATTAAACATCAGTTAGGAGACATAATGATTAGTCTTGCACTTGAAATAATAGTTCTAGGGTGAACAATGTCCTGGTGCCCCATTTTCTATCGATTTCCTCTCTTATTATTCTCTTACGTCTCTTTCTTATTTTTTTTACTTCTATTTGCATTGATATTTTTCACACCACTCTTGAATCATCTTAACCATAGTTAAATAGTAATTCTTGTGTTTTCAAGCACTATTCCCTATGGATACGACTACCCACTCACCAGGGTACTTTATTACTTCGACATCTAGTGCATTTGAGGCACACACGTATGGTGTGTCATGTTACACAATTAACCTCAATGACCCCGCATCAAGTATCTGTTTGGTAGAAGTATTCAACCCATTGTAGAAGATTTGAATTTGCATCCACTAAACAATTCCATGCTGCTTATATTTCCTTAACATCTCTTTATACCTCTCCCATGTCTCATACAATGATTCGGACTCCAATTGATGAAAGGAAGAGATACTACTCGAGTATAGTGATCTTTTGCGAGGGAGGAAAGTATCTAGCAACAAATGCCTCAAAAACTAGCTTCCATGTACGTAGAGACCCGTGAGGAATTTAGCTAACTTGAGCCCTTCCTTACAATGTGAATGGGAAGAGTCTCAGATAAACTACCTCCTCAGAGACGTTACTCACCTTATAAGTGTTACAGATTTGCAAGAAATTTCTGAGGTGCTTATATGGGTCTTCGTCCTAAAACCCATAAAATTAACACATATGTTATACCAACTGAATAAAAATTAGAAACCCTGACTCAAAATTGTTTGCATCAATAGGGGGCAAACAATACTTAAATCGACCCCCCAAGATTCGGTCGTGCAAAATCCGAGATGCTCTATAGGTGATTACCGGCCATTTTGATGTCCTGATCCACTTCCACCCTTGTCTCAATGGATCCTGTCTCACTCAAATTGATCTGACGTAATCTTCTTCTAAACGTTCTTTCTACTTCTGGATTAGGATTAATTGGTGGGGTCGATGTGCTACCACGGGTCATGCAATCTTTACTACGCGTAATAAATTGACAATGTAAGCTCAAAGAAACATGAAGCAAAGCAAAGAAAATAAAGATAAAATAATTAACATGAAAGGAAGAAAAATTATACACAAGTATTCATGATATAAACAACTAGACCACTAGATTATAAGCTTTCTTAATAGTTGCTAGTCTACAGCACTGGCGCAAAAACTTGATGTGTTCTCCATGGTACCAGTGAGGAGAGTAAGGTTGTCGAACCTCGGATTTGGACTAAAAATACTCACTTAACACTGATCTCTAGTGATAAATGAATAGGTGATGAGATTAAATAAATGAAAGAGAAATTAAAAGAGAAAAGGAAAACAGAATGGATGGAGATAAAAGACAATTGGGTTAAGTGTCAACAAAGAGAACAATACCCTGGGATGTTCCCTCTATACTCAGTAATGCTCACTCATTCTCAAAGTTTACTAGGTACATTCTTGGGTTCTAGTGTGTGCTCAAAAGCAATAAAGCATCTATGGTTCCCAAATACACCAAATTTTACAAAAGTAACTATGGTTTCATGCACATCAATTTTTGCAATCACACAATGCAACCACAACTATGGCAATCCACACACCAAGTTTTACCTAGGTAACTATGCAAATCAAATACATCAAGTTATGCAAACACAAGAACCAAAAGAACTCCATAAATCATGAAGAGTAAAAGTGTTTAAGCATACAAAGTCAAAAGTTCCCACCCTCGAGAGCACTGGCGATTGGCCTTCACTCGAGTGAGGTATAATATGGAGGAGATAAAAACTAGATCTAAAGAAAGAAGATACGACTCCCTTCTCTTTGAGATTTGCCTCCAATAGCAAGCCTACAGTAGTGCTAACACCACTTCCCTTGTGCCTCCAATTTGTACCTTTATGCCTTAGAAGATGTGGATAAGCTTGATCTTCACTCTCATCAAAGTCCTCTCGGTGGAGAAGAAGATCCCCGAACAAAGATGAAGAGGAAACCCTAAAAACTAGAGTTATAAAGAGGGAGATTCTGCAGCTCGATAACATCGGTAGACATGATCATTGCGCACTCATGTCATGTCGGGAGAAAGTTGAGTAAAAAGGAGTGTCTCTAGCCGAGAAATTGCATGGAAGAGGACACAATCGTGTCCTAGTCGTACAATGTGTGTGACACGACAGTGTCGAGCACTGTGAGCGTGTCAACAATTCTTTAATAAAATCACCCCCTTTGGCCTCGATTTTCAGGCATGGACACGATCGTGTCCTGACTGTGTCAAGCTTGAAAGTGTCCTTCTACACAAAGTTCTTGCTGAATCAACATTAGGCTGAGAATTTCAAAGGGTATCACAAGAGCATGTCCAGCTCATGTCAAGCTTGAGTACTTGAACTCATTTTGAATATCTTCTTGTTTTCTTCCCGATTTCACTCCAAAATGTATTGAGCCTCCTATCGCATATACACAAAAATACCTATAATAGTAACGGCTCATGAATAAAAAGTAAACTTAAGAGCAAGCAAAATGATGAAATTTAGGATATGAAAAACATGTATACAAATTGTACCTCATCAAACTCCATGTTGTACCCATCAATGAAAGGGCTACGAGGCTTAAACACTTGTATTCTTCTTGATTTACTGAGTTCTTTTTGTTTTGTGTTAAATATTGTGTTTGCAAAAGTTGATGTGCTTAATCGTGCATAGTTGCTTAATTAAAACTCAGATGGTGGATTGTCATGCCTGTTATTACCCTAGGCAATGGCAAAACTTGGTGAGCATTGAACCCATAGCTATCTCTCAAAACCCTGACGAGTTGAGAGCCATATAGTTGTACATTGCTTTGAGCACACACTGAATCTAAGAATGTGCATGGTAAAATCCATGAGAGTGAGTGAGCATTACCAAGTGCTTAGGAAAATATTTCGGGCATTGTTCTCTTTGTTGTTGACATCAACCTACTTGCCTATTATCTTCTACATGTTCCCTTTTCCTTTACTTTTATTTTCCTTTATCCTTTGGAATTAATCCAATCACTGCACCATTCTAACTAGAGATCAGAGGTAAGTGAGTATTTTTAGTCTAGTCCTCGATAAGTTCGACAACCCTACCTCACGGGTACGCACTCTAGTACTTCGTGTGTGCAAACTGAAAGGCACTTACGGAGAACACATCATGCCCGAGCACGATGATGTGTTTTGAGCGTGCTAGGTCGTGACCGCCTCAGCTCTCCTACCATTTCACATTGACTCAGCCAACGTGGCGTTGTCTCACCCTATTAACTGTAAGTTTCCTACTCTTCATATCGCTCCTCGTGAAGTTGTGTTTTCGCTGGACGGAGATTGCATATACCATTGTTTTATTCTTCCGCGTCAAGCCTTGGGTCTATTTTTGGGGGTTCATTCCGAGTGTTTCCGCCATCTTATCTTCTATTTGCCGGCTTTTGGTTGATCGGGAATATTAAGATTATTGTTTGAAGCTCTCGAGGTTGATGATAGATTTTGAGTTGATCGCTTGGCACCTCCCTCACAGCGACATTTGATGATTGCTCTGGGACACCATCAGTTTCGATTCTCATGCACGATCGCATCCTCTTTTTGTGGAGAAAAGTGTAGTGCACGATCATGTCCTTTGGCCTATCATCCTTTCCATGCACCTTATACGATCATGCGCCGCCTGCTCCCTATGTGTCTTTATAATCGATTCTTATCCCCTCTTTATATATAATGTCGAAAGCAAGCATACTTTTCAGGCCAGCCTCCTCAAGCAACCTTCAAAGCAACATCTGCACGAAAGCACTCCTCTTCCGGCGCCGACATAATTTCTAGATTTTCATACTACCATACATCAGAGCGCAAGCACTCATCTATCCTCACAACGACTTTTGAGGAGTCCTAAGAGATTGATTGGGATGTTCTCCGGGAGGTGGTACTTGAGGATGAGGTTCAGAGGTATTTGAGTGTCGGGGCTTGGCGACAGTTATTCGTGACCTCGATAACATACCCTTACGAGGAGTTGTATGAGATCCCACTATGTCACGCTTTGTAATTCAAGGTTCTCTGTGTGTATGTCTCATTAATCGAGTTGAGTTGAGGGTATTTGGGTCATGTTGTTCTCCTTTTAACGCTATCGTGACTCTTTATTTTATTGGGATTTATTTATTTATTTATTTTTATTTTATTTTGTTCTTTGAGATTTAGTATCACCATCTCCTATTAATAATTTTCTCGAGAAGAGAAGCTTCCTTGGTACTCTCCTATTGTGTTCCTTCATATTGGCACTACTTTCTATCTTTATAATTATTATATTATTATTGTTCTCTTTTAAAATTAATAATAATCTTTACTACTGCTAGGCTATCCTTGTGATAATAAAGTTCTCAAGTAGAAGCTTCCATTGTTTTAAATAATAATAATATAATAATAATAATAAGAATAATAATAATAATAGTAGTAATAGTCGTTGTTAACTAGAAATGAGAGAGAAACTTCTAGTCCCTATGCCTTCTCATCTCCTCCTCTCTTTGTCTGCTCTCCAAGCCAAAGCTTCTCCCATATAGTACTTGAGCTCTATGGCAGCTAAGGAACAAGAAACTCTTCTTCTTGATCTCCATCTTTCCACCACTGCAAACCAAAGGTAAAATTCCTTCAAGCTATATAGATTTGGGTGATAGGTTTGATTTTAAAAATTCTTTGAAATTTTGTGGGTTGATTGGTAGAGCTTTTTAGTTTAAATTAAAACTCCTCTAGATCTACTTTAATTTTAAAAAAATCCGCCACTTAGAACTCTTGAAAATATATCAAAATCCACAGCTTATATCTGCGGGTACTATAGCTACAATTGCAGGATGAAAATCTTTGGTTATTTCTCTTGTTTCCTCTTTGGGTGTATTGTGTTTAGAAACCTTAAATTCCTTTGCAACCCTGGAAATCTAGTTAAGGAGCCAAGTTTAGCCCCTTTAGGCTGTACTTGGATGAAGCTTAGCCCATGTGAGTCGATTTTGAGTTTGACTTTGTCTTTATTCTTTGCTTCTATTGTTGATAGGCCTTGAGAGGGAAGTGCTGTGTTGTTTTGTAAGGCTTTGATCTATCAGAACTCTTGAACTTGAAACTTTGATTTCTGGAGTTAATGTAGAAACTGAACCATCAATAGGTGTCTTTGTTATCCTTGCTGGCCATGCCAAAAGAGATTGATTCTGTTGGATCTGTAGGAGAGGTGTGCTGGAAAAACCCTAGCGGTTTATTTCTTATTTGAGGGGTTCCTCCTACCCTTTGATAATTTGGCAGGATTTTATCTTTAATCGGATTGTTTTGGTTGGCTGCTAGGAGGTGTGAGGCTTGCGCCCAGAGAACTGTGGGGATTAACACTGACGCTTATGAACACCCACACACACAATACACACACACACACACACACACACACAAATAAGCAGAGTTGATCCATTTACAGTGCATAATCATTAGAAAAGTACTAAGAATAAGTATCTAAGTATCCTGTTCTGTAAAGCTTTTGATCTCTATAAATTGAAATTTATTGATTGATGGCCTTCTATTAACTTTAAGCCTTGAAACAAGTTATATTTGGTATATTAGAAAACAAAACTTAAAACATGCCCAAGCTTATCTCCTCAAGGGGCTGTGAGAGTATTATACTTGTTTTGGTGTTTCTACGGCTGAATCTTAGTTTTGAAACAGCCCAGGACTTTTATTTTGATACTAAACAAGCCTTACATTTGTAACATTGCTGATGCACTAAAAGACGGCTCAAGACTTTTGGTTCTAAATCCGATGCTATATGGAACGGCGGTGTTATCAACACAGCTGCTTTAGTATGGATCACTACAAAACCCCGGATGGCTCATGTAGTGTTATGTTAGCATTACTCGGCTCTAAGTCTCTAGTATGCTCTAAAAAAAAAAAAAAAATATAAGGTTTTGAAATTGTGAATTTCAAGAGATATGATGTTTTTTATGATAATCAAAAGGCTCAGTGTGAACTAAAATTAAACATCATCTTTACATTTCTCAAGCATACTTCCAAAGAATATTATTGTATTGATGTTTTCAAGGAAAAGAGCTCTGTATTGAAAACGCCGCTATGATCAAGTTATTCACCTTGAGTGAGAATTGTTTGAATAAATTGTGATCTTTGATGAGATCGATGTTATCATATTGATGGATATACTTAGCCTACGTGGCCGAAATGAGGCATTGGTATTCATTTTGATGTCCTCAATGGCGGATTTGTAAACAGTGAAGTCTGGGCTGGGACCCCTTTGCGTTATAGATGCAAAGAATGCACTCATTATGTGAGCAATTTGTATCTTGAAATATATCTATTGGAAAGTTCTGCGGCCAGCGGCCTTAATGCTCTTGGGAGCGAGAATTATGTTTTGTGAACAATTGAGGATCTTTGATGAGACTAATGTTAATGCGGTATTGATAGATATATAATGAGCCTACGGGTCGGAAATACATATTTATTCATTTTGATGGCTCATTTCTAAGGGATTTGTAAACATAGTCTCTGAATAAGGGGACCTTTTTATGTTGTGATAATATTTGATTTTATTATGCGAGCACTCCATGGGTCTTTAATATGTCCATGGAAATGGTGGCTATGGCCTTGTAATGTTCTTGACAGGTGGTTTGAGGGTGAGTGCAGAGGGATCCCTGGGTGATTACCGCAGTAAGGGTGTGAATGGTTTCACGGGCCGACCTGCTTAGAGGTGGCGTGAATATCACAAACCGTTATGCCATTTCAGGGATGAGCCCTGACTTGATATTGTTGAGTTGTCTGTAGTCACCATAATTTAACTTCCTAATGGGCCAACACCTTCCAAGATACGCATCTTGGTGGCTCCTCGACCCAACCGAGGCAAATTAATATTAGCAAGGGAGGCTTTTGAGGCCATTTGGGGATATTGTCAATTGTTTTAATTGTTGATTTATTTATTTTAAACATTTCAGAACCATGAGTTATTGGGGTGAAATGTATGAATTTGGATTTATACTTGTATGTAGATTCCCGTGGATGATTTAAAAAAAAGTTTCTATCGCAGTAAATTTCTATTGGGGCAAACTTTTTTTCCATACTTCTGTTATTTGATTAGCGACTTCTTCTTTGAAAATCTTGTTTATAGAGTCATTGGAAATAACTCATGAATTTTAGAATTGTATTTTACATTTGATATTGCTGGACTTGGTAAAACCTTTAACTTGTTAGAATATTTAAAATTCCTGTAAAAAGTATTATTTGGGGTGATCCAAAGTGTAATGTGTCGGTAATCTAAATTTATTACTGGCCCTTGAAAGAGTTTGGGCGCTTAATCGTGACACTTAGCATGATGTTTAACTCATTTTATAATCTTGTTTTTGTTGCAGTATTTTTGAGATTTGTTGTATATAACCTAATTGGGGTGAAAAGAAATTTTGATACTACTTGTTATTTTATTATTTTAAAGATTGGTAATTATATGAAATTATGTTTTAAAATTCAGTTATATTATCAACAAAGTATTAATTTGGGTGGTTTATGATTTTTTTTGGTATAATTGTGTAGAGTGTGCTAATCTCTCACCGTAACCGTGGTTGGCCTTGCTGCCACCTTCCTCTCCAGTTTCAGCTTTTGAAGCGGTTGGCGTCATGTGAAGTGCATGGCAGAATTTGTTTTAGGTAGCTTAATTTAGCTATTTGCAGGCTTTTCCTAGTTCTTGGGTTGTGGTGTGTATTAATTGCACACTCCAAACTTCTTGTTATTATTTATGTATTCATTTCAGTATCTTGAACCTTGGTATTAGTCAGAAGTGTAAGGATTGTACGCAGAAACCCAACATTTAGTGCTTGGTTTGTATAAAGATCTTGTATTTTAAAGTGCAAGCATTATGTTTCTATCTTTAGATTGTCATTTTACTCTTGTAGAGCCCGATGCTGTGACCTGTTTTATTAATGTGGAGCTTGCATATGAAACGAAAGAATTTTGGCTGGCTGACGGGGCTGAGTAGGTGTTGACCTCCCATGGGTTGTCGTGGCGGGTGCCACGTGGT
>NW_024088107.1:0-1031 GCF_009730915.1 Dioscorea cayenensis subsp. rotundata
TTCATTTTCATGGTTGCGGTCATACGGCACTAAAGCACGGATCCCATCGAACTCGAGTTAAGCGTAGCTGGGCGAGAGTAGTACTAGGATGGGTGACCTCTGGGAAGTCCTACGTGTTGCACCCCATCTCCATGCTCCATACGTTTCCCGTGTTGTTTTTCTCAATATTCTTACTACTTTACTGATAATAATAATAATAATAAATTTTATTATTATTATCAAAAATAAAAACTCACGACTCTTGTTTACGGGTCCTCCATCATCGTGTTTTCAAACACAAAATCCGTTTTTCAATTGAAGTTACATGTTGGAGAGCGAGATGGCGCGAGGTCCCGGCGTTGGAAGCCCCGCCGGGAGATCATCGATCTATCTCGGGCTCGTCGATGAAGTCGTCGATTTATTGCGGAGCGTGTTCATTTTCACCGAGTGCGAATCATGACCGACACTAAAAGCTGCCCGGATCCATCGAACTCGAGTTAAAGCGTGGCGGGCGAGGTACTACGGATGGGTGACCTCTGATCCTCGTGTTGCGCATCTGATGCTCCATGCGTTTCCGTATCTTTGTTTTCTCGATATTCTTACTCCTTTACTAATAATAATAATAATAATAAATTTTTATTGTTTGTCATCAAAAATCAAAACTCCGACTCTTTGTTTGCGGGTCCTCCCTGCGTGTTTTCACAAAATCCGTTTCGATTGAGTTACATGTTGGAGCCCGGATGGCTGAGTCTCAGACGTTGGGAAAACCCCATCGGAGGATCATCGATCTATCTCGGCTTGTCGATGAAGTCGTCAATTTGTTGCAGCGGCGTGTTCATTTTCACTCAGGGGTCGCGATCATACGGCACTAAAGCACCGGATCCATGCGAACTCGAAGTTAGCGTGCTTGGGGCGAGTAGTACTAGGGATGGGTGACCTCTCCGGAGATCCTCGTGTTGCACCCCATCTCCATGCTCCATCGTTTCCCGTATTTGTTTTCTCAATATTCTTACTCCTTTGACAATAATAATAATAATAATAATATTTTCATT